>NC_134837.1:540070-609146 GCF_004210375.1 Tachypleus tridentatus | reverse complement strand
GGTATTTGTATTGTTGTTAATTATTCAGTGAGTATCAAGTTTCTGAGAAACAGTATTTCTGTTGTGGTAAATTATTTTCTGAGTTACAAGTTTCTAATTATCAGTATTTGTATTGTTGTAAATTATTTTATGAGTAACAAATTTAAAATTAATTGTATTTGTATTGTTTTAAGTTATTTACCGAGTAACAAGTTTCTTATTAACGATATTTGTATTGTTGTAAGTTATTTACTGAGTAACAAATTTCTAACTGGTGGTATTTGTGTTTTGTAAATTATTTATTAAGTAACGAGTTTCTAGCAAACGGTATTTGTATTGTTATAAATTATTTACATAGAAATTTCTAATTAATGGTATGTGTATGTTTGTATGTTATTTACTGTGTAACGAACTTCAAATTAATGGTATTTGTATTATTCTAAATTATCTACTGAGTAAGAACTTTCTAACTGATGGTATTTGTGTTTTGTAAATTATTTCTTAAGTAACAAGTTTTAGCAAATGGTATTTGTATTGTTATAAATTATTTACATAGAAAATTTTAATTAATGGTAATTGTATTGTTGTAAATTATTTACTGTGTGACAAATTTCTGAATAATGCTATTTGTGTCGTTTTAAATTATTTACTGAGTTACAAATTTCTATCTAATGGTATTTGTATTGTTGTAAATTATTTTCTCTTTAAGAAGTTTATAACTAATTGTACTTGTTTTGTTATGTCTCATTTACTGCATGAAAAGTTTCTAATTAATGGTATTTGTATTGTTGTAAATTATTTACTTAGTAACAACTTTTTAACAAACGGCATTTGCATTGTTGTAAAGTATTTTCTGAGTGACAAGTTTGTAACTAATGGTATTTGTATTGTTGTGTTATTTACTGATTGACAAGTTTCTAACTAACGGTGTTTGTATTGTTGTAAGTTATTTACTGAGTAACGAGTTTCTGATTAATAGTATTTGTATTGTTGTAAACTACTTACTGAGTAAAAAAGTTTCTAATTAATGATATTTATATTATTGTCAATTATTTACTGAGTAAAATATTTCTAACAGTATTTGTATTGTTGTAACTTATTTACTGTCTACAAGTGTCCAATAAATGGTATTTGTAATGTTGTAAATTATTTACTGAGTGATAAATTTCTAAGTAACGGTACTTGTGTTGTTGTCGGTTATTTACTGAGTAACAAAACAAGTTTCTAATTAATGGTATGTGTATGTTTGTAAGTTATTTACTGTGTAACGAACTTCAAATTAATGGTATTTGTATTATTCTAAATTATTTACTGAGTAAGAACTTTCTAACTGATGGTATTTGTGTTTTGTAAATTATTTATTAAGTAACAAGTTTTAGCAAATGGTATTTGTATTGTTGTAAATTATTTACATAGTTAGAAGTTTCTAATTAATGGTAATTGTATTATTGTAAATTATTTTCTTGTTAACAAGTCTATAATTAATGGTATTTAATTTTTATTTTGTTCATATACTGCGTGACAAGTTTCTAATTAAGGGTATTTGTATTGTTATTAATTATTTAATCAGTAACTAATTTCGAATTAATTGTATTCGTATTGTTGTGAGTTATTTACTGAGTTACGAGTTTCTGAATAATGTTATTTGTATTGTTGTAAATTATTTAATAAGGTACAAGTTTCTAATCAATAGCATTTGTATTGTTGTAAATTATTTACTGAGTAACAAGTTTCTAAATAATGTTATTGATGTTGTTTTGAATTATTTACCGAGTGACAAATTTCTAACTAATGTTATTTGTTGTTTAGCAAATTGTTGATCAAATGACAAGTTCATAACCAATGGTATTTGTGTAATTGGTAGTAAAACACGTTTTCTGTTATGAGATAAACTCTTGATGGTAATTTTGAACTAGGTAGTGTGTAAGAAGGCTTGTTGCGCTTGAATTCTAGATTAGATACCCACAGTGACACAACCAGCTTTGTGATTAATAACACTAACCAATATTAATATGATAAACAAACAAAACATTCTTTGTTCTACTTTGATTTAAAACTTTTACTACTCCGTAGAAATTGTAACATACCGTCAACAGTTACCGGTGTTTTATTGTTGTTACAGTAATTGTAACATACCGTCAACAGTTACCGGTGTTTTATTGTTGTTACGGTAATTGTAACATACTGTCTACATTTACTAGTGTTTTATTGTTGTTACAGTAATTGTAACATACCGTCAACAGTTACCGGTGTTTTATTGTTGTTACAGTAATTGTAACATACCGTCAACAGTTACCGGTGTTTTATTGTTGTTACAGTAATTGTAACATACCGTCTACAGTTACCGGTGTTTTATTGTTCTTACAGTAATTGTAACATACCGTCTACAGTTACCGGTGATTTATTGTTGTTACAGTAATTGTAACATACCGTCTACAATTAACGGTGTTTTATTGCTGTTACAGTAATTGTAACATACCGTCTACAGTTACCGGTGTTTTATTGTTGTTACAGTAATTGTAACATACCGTCTACAGTTACTGGTGTTTTATTGTTGTTACAGTAATTGTAACATACCGTCAACAGTTACCGGTGTTTTATTGTTGTTACAGTAATTGTAACATACCGTCAACAGTTACCGGTGTTTTATTGTTGTTACAGTAATTGTAACATACCGTCTACAGTTACCGGTGTTTTATTGTTCTTACAGTAATTGTAACATACCGTCTACAGTTACCGGTGATTTATTGTTGTTACAGTAATTGTAACATACCGTCTACAGTTACCGGTGATTTATTGTTGTTACAGTAATTGTAACATACCGTCTACAGTTACCGGTGATTTATTGTTGTTACGGTAATTGTAACATACCGTCAACAGTTACCGGTGTTTTATTGTTGTTACGGTAATTGTAACATACTGTCTACATTTACTAGTGTTTTATTGTTGTTACAGTAATTGTAACATACCGTCTACATTTACTAGTGTTTTATTGTTGTTACAGTAATTGTAACATACCGTCTACAATTAACGGTGTTTTATTGCTGTTACAGTAATTGTAACATACCGTCTACAGTTACTAGTGTTTTATTGTTATTACAGCTCAAGATATACGAGTAACAAATATAATATTTCAAATTCTCTATGTCATATGCTTAATTTCGTTTTTTCTTCCCAAACATGAAAGAACTTTGTTAACTTTTGCTAATACGCAGGTGATTATACACAAGTATGTATAATTTTAGATGGAAAATAAATAGATATGCTACTTAACTATGAATTTTGTTTCAGCTCTCGTGCTAAGGTTATTATCCCCAGTCACAGGGTTGGTTGGAGTTTCAGTAAAAATATGACGGACAGTTTCTCAACCGTGGTTCATTTAATTATTATTCTAAACACAATTGAAATGTATCGTTCACAGAATATGGAGTCATGATATTTTTCTTATTAATTCTCTTGCGTTAAAAAAACATTTTGTGAGAAGTACGAATCAGTTTCTCTTTTATTAACCCTGAATATTTTTTTTACAAACGAACATCCAATCAGAGTTATGTTTAATTGGACACTGAAAAACAACTGAAAGCTTAAGAAACAGTAAAAGAGTAGAGCGTGTGTGATTTGGTTATTCTGTTTATCTTGTATCAGGACAGTAACTGTGTTTGGTTATTCTGTTTATCTTGTATCAGGACAGTAACTGTGTTTGGTTATTCTGTTTATCTTGTATCAGGACAGTAACTGTGTTTGGTTATTCTGTTTATCTTGTATCAGGACAGTAACTGTGTTTGGTTACTCTGTTTATCTTGTATCAGGACAGTAACTGTGTTTGGTTATTCTGTTTATCTTGTATCAGGACAGTAACTGTGTTTGGTTATTCTGCTTACCTTGTATCAGGACAGTAACTGTGTTTGGTTATTCTGTTTATCTTGTATCAGGACAGTAACTGTGTTTGGTTATTCTGTTTATCTTGTATCAGGACAGTAACTGTGTTTGGTTATTCTGTTTATCTTGTATCAGGACAGTAACTGTGTTTGGTTATTCTGTTTATCTTGTATCAGGACAGTAACTGTGTTTGGTTATTCTGTTTATCTTGTATCAGGACAGTAACTGTGTTTGGTTATTCTGTTTATCTTGTATCAGGACAGTAACTGTGTTTGGTTATTCTGTTTATCTTGTATCAGGACAGTAACTGTGTTTGGTTATTCTGCTTATCTTGTATCAGGACAGTAACTGTGTTTGGTTATTCTGTTTATCTTGTATCAGGACAGTAACTGTGTTTGGTTATTCTGTTTATCTTGTATCAGGACAGTAACTGTGTTTGGTTATTCTGTTTATCTTGTATCAGGACAGTAACTGTGTTTGGTTATTCTGTTTATCTTGTATCAGGACAGTAACTGTGTTTGGTTATTCTGTTTATCTTGTATCAGGACAGTAACTGTGTTTGGTTATTCTGTTTATCTTGTATCAGGACAGTAACTGTGTTTGGTTATTCTGTTTATCTTGTATCAGGACAGTAACTGTGTTTGGTTATTCTGCTTATCTTGTATCAGGACAGTAACTGTGTTTGGTTACTCTGTTTATTTTGTATCAGGACAGTAACTGTGTTTGGTTATTCTGTTTATCTTGTATCAGGACACTAACTGTGTTTGGTTATTCTGTTTATCTTGTATCAGGACAGTAACTGTGTTTGGTTACTCTGTTTATTTTGTATCAGGACAGTAACTGTGTTTGGTTACTCTGTTTATCTTGTATCAGGACAGTAACTGTGTTTGGTTACTCTGTTTATATGTATAATATACAGGTTTTGAACCTTATTCATGACCCCTTCACACCTGGTTGAAGGTTATTGTCCTCACTATTCAAAGATGTTTCCCTGGTTGATGCTGCTGGTGTAGAATTTATTTGGATTCATACTGATACGTTTATAGTTATAGGTTTGTACTGATAGATTTGCATTAATAGGCTTGTATTTATAGAGTTGTAGTAATAGGTTTGTACTGATAGGTTTATATTAATAGGTTTTCTGGTCATATCAGTGGTGTAAAGGTACAAACAATTTAGTTTTGCTCCATACTCTTGTAATACGTGTGTACTGGTGTCTATATTTCGTGAGTGTACTTCAGTTTGCGTAGATATTTTAAATCTTGTAAAGAAAAGGAAGTTAAATATCTCGTGTTTTCTTCACAAATGTTGTTTAATAATACATTTTGTCTTATCGTGAATCATTAAATTGAATATCTTCATTTAACAGAATTCAGAAACAAAATTCTATAATACATGTCCTGCCGAACTACTTGTTGGAGTGGATGTAAATGTACTTCTAGGATATCATTACAATTGTAAATAGTTCTTAACGAGTAACGTGCAAGAGGAAGTTAAATAAAAGACAAAGTTAAAAAAGCGTTTTTAAAAAGAAGGTTGTTTTTTTTTTAGTTTGGGTGAAAGGCAGTATCTATCTTACAGAGTCATTTGTATTAGAAAACCTTTTTACTTGAAACATAGCTATATCTTTGATTACCGTATTTACTACTTAAACAACTTTAAAATCTGTTTCAACGACAAATGCACGTTCAGTTCACTTCAATTAAGCTTTTGCTGTAAGTTTTGGAACTTCACTAAGCCACTTATCGGGCAACTTGCCAAATCAATACAACATACCCGGCTGTAGCCGATCCATCAGCCTAAAAAAAGAAAGAAAAGAAAAATCATGCTAGCGAAGCGTTCGCTTCACATCACGAGTTTTTGTGGTATTTTCAATCAATAATTCTGTTAAAATAAATCTTTACGTTTACGTTCTAGCAATATTAAGAATTTCTATAGAACACTATCACAACTTATAAGACAACCTAAGCCACACCTCTTCAAGTCTGGCCAGAGGAGAGAAAGGCTTTCCAACCTACCAAAAATTATCGATTATTATGCAGTCAGAGCTAACACTGTAGTTCCACTAGAGGGCGTCTCTATTCAGTGATAACTAAAGTTGTCTTAATACTATTGCAGGGAAGCTTGGAGAGCACCTGAAAGACAACTAAAGACGAGGTACTTGGCTCGTCTTGTTGATGTAGTTGTTAAATTTTCTGCAGATGTTGTAAGGAAAGACGTCCAAACTCTCGTTAACAGGATGAGGTAAGTTAACTAGTAAACACGTGAAAGCACGGTAGTATACAGTTTACGATATTAACCGACTTTAGTTAGGTGTAACTAGAGTTTCTACACTTCGTAGTTTACGCTAGTGTCAAGTCTGGTCAGCACTATTATGAGATTTTATAAGCGTCAGTAAGAGTTCACTATTATTAGTTTGAGAAGTTCTATAAAACCAATTTATATTAACCTATACAAATAATAACAAATATTATATAATCACAGATTTAAAAAGGTGAATATAAACATATTTTCTTTTAGAAGTATATATATATATAGTAAATATAAAACATAAAGGCAGCTATTGGAACCACGGAATAATATTTTTTACAAATGATGTTTCCATCTTAGAAATACGTAAACAATGTTTTTTCTGCAATACAACATTTCAATCTGAGAAATACGTAAACAATGTTTTTTGTAATACAACATTTCAATCTTAGAAATACGTAAACAATGTTTTTTGTAATACAACATTTCAATCTTAGAAATACGTAAACAATGTTTTCTGTAATACAACATTTCAATCTGAGAAATACGTAAACAATGTTTTTTGTAATACAACATTTCAATCTTAGAAATACGTAAACAATGTTTTTGTAATACAACATTTCAATCTTAGAAATACGTAAACAATGTTTTTCTGTAATACAACACTTCAATCTGAGAAATACGTAAACAATGTTTTTTTTGTAATACAACATTTTAATCTTAGAAATATGTAAACAATGTTTTAGTTTTAGAAATACGTAAACAGTGTTTTAATCTGATAAGATGACGTACAGGATGGTCAAGTTTAATGGAAATAGTACAACAAAATACAAAAAGTTGAGAAACTGGGTCTCCTAAGGACTGACAGTTTGTTTATCTTACTGTGGTTTTCAAACAAACCTTCATCCTATGCCTCAAAGCTACAAATTTACTATCTTCAAATTCAATATGTTTACAGCGAGTTTGATTAAAAACTGTTATTTTAACTTTTTTCCCTTTTTGGTTTTACATTGAAGATTTTTAAAATAATGTTTGAAGATACCTAAAATGGGGAAAATTGAACAAATATGAAAAATAAAGCCTTCATCAAGTTGTTATACATATTTGAAAGGATGTGGTTTAACCCTTAAACAGCAGGAATGCTGAAGGTGGCAGCATCAATTGATGATGGCCACCATTTAAGGGTTAATAAAGCAGTTTTTAACTGTTTGAGTTTCTTATAGGTATACATATACGCACAATCACATCCTGCTCTAATGAGATTTACACGAATGAAAATACTATCGAAGAATAGAAAATAACAAACAAAAGTAACAAAAAGTTAAAATAAAGCAGAAAATGAAACAAAGTCAAGACGTTGTTTTTGGCTTCTCTTTAAATAGTCACTATTTTGTGGTGATATTATTTTATATTTCGATGATACATCTAAATCTTACGCTTATTCAAAAGTTATTTTAACCATTTAAAATCAATCTTAAGATAGGACCAATGGAAAGACGTTGAGCTGAGATAAGGTAAGCACAGTGTTTTTAAGATGCTGAAATAATACAGCAAGCACAGTGCCTATAGAATTCAGATATGATACATCATATAGAAGAAATTAAGAGTAAAGATTGGTAAGGATATATAAAAATGTTTTAACCACTACATAAAGGTGAGATAAGATCGTGTTTTAGGTACTGAGGTGAAACAACGATATGTTTAACATGTTAAGACAAGACAGCAATGTCACACTTTGAAGACAAGGATAACAGTTGTAACAACACGTGTACATGAGGGCTCAGCCAGGTTGTCAAAAGAGGTACATGTTATCCCAATGTCACAATTTGAAGACAAGGATAATAATTGTAACAACACGTGTACATGAGGGTTCAGTCAGGTTGTCAAAAGAGGTACATGTTATCCCAATGTCACAATTTGAAGACAAGGATAATAGTTGTAACAACACGTCTACATGAGGGTTCAGCCAGGTTGTCAAAAGAGGTACATGTTATCCCACTCTGAATACTTTTTAACAAAACATTTTCTCGTTTATTTTCGCTTGCCAGTTCTTCCTTATTCTACCAAACCACCCATAGAGGGAGTAAAGTATATTTACTTTATGACGCATAACGCCTTTAAGTCTCAGTTTAAACAAGAAAACTCATATAAAAGTAAAAATAAACAACTTATCTTGTCTGAGATGTTTAAAACCATAGTATGTTATAAGCAGAGATAAATAGTAATTTAAGAATATGATTCCCATATAAGATAGCTGATTTTAGGGTTAATTGATAAGACAAACGTAAATCCTTTTGGAAGAGTGGATAGAACGATGCATTTCTTTTAAAATTTATATATAGAATATTGTATAGTTTCTATAAGATCTAGAGATAAAGAAGCGTAAAATCTCTAAAATACAGGGTGTTTGGAAAGTCACTGTGCAGTTTTGTAATCATATTTTATTCAGTCTATTTCAAGCCAGCAACTGATAGCGGTGTTTAGAAACAAAATAAGAAGGATCCAGGCCTGTACTGATGCCAGTGGGGATCACTTTCAACATTGTTTATAATTGTCATTCATATTTACCTCCTGTATTTTATATTGAAACATGTCTGTTAATAAATATATAAGTGCACATTGACTTTCAGGACACCCTGTAGTAGAGTGTGTTTGATACGCTATAAAACAAAACAGCGTTTAAAAACAGAGGTAATACAAAATAATATCCTTCGATGCAAATATTAAATAGTACTGTATATTTATAATAGAAGTAAAGTATAGCAGGATGCAGAGATAGGTCAATGTCGTTCTTGAGAGATAGAGATACACTACATTACAGTTCCTTACGGGTGTTGAACTTTCCTCAGCAATAGAGATATACCACATTACACTTCCTTACAGGTGTAGAGTTTTTCTCAACGTACCTGTTTTTTCCTAGTGATCTCTGCTTGCCCTGGTTTTATTTTGAATAATTTATTTAAAATCTGAGTGGATCATCGTACCTAAGAGTTAATCAAAGACAGCTATGGATGAATATACATAGTTAAGAATTATCCAAAGACAGCTGTGGATTTATACACCTAGTTAATAGTTATCCAAAGACAGCTGTAGATGAATACACATAGCTAAGAATTATCCAAAGACAACTGTGGATGAATACACACAGCTAAGAGTTATCCAAAGACAACTGTGGATGAATACACACAGCTAAGAGTTATCCAAAGACAACTGTGGATGAATACACACAGCTAAGAGTTATCCAAAGACAGCTGTGGATGAATACACACAGCTAAGAGTTATCCAAAGACAGCTGTGGATTAATGCACGTAGTTGAATGTAAAATAACATAATTATTTATGGCTCAGACATAAATCAACACACTTCCGTAATGATACATGGATATATCATATAGGATATTTAAGATGTAGCTATAACATACAATAGTGCTCATCGAACACCGTAACAGTTTAGTGACCTTAGAATCAGGGCACACTTTCCATCGTTTGATAACGTTTTTAATAGCTGAAGATTGATTCGAAGAAATGGTCACGTAGTTCAAAATGTGGTACATAAAACTGACACTTTGCTGTATAGTTTCTTCCAATGGTTTTGTTTAGAATTTCCACGCTAGCTGTCCCGAAGTTAGCAAATAGATGAGAAGAGAAGCAGTTAACAAACACCACCCACCGTCTATACTCGGGCTACTATTTTCATGAAAGAGTAGTAGTATTGGCTGTCATGATATAATGCTCCAATGGCTGAAAATTCGAGCATGTTCAACGGCGTGGATTCGAATCCACAGATTACGAGTTGACCACCCTAACCACCAGGCCATCTTCTCAGTAATCTTTAACTGTAAGCTATTTAAGGTAGCCTAAAATGGAATTAATTGTTTCCTGTACTTAGTAAGTCATTTACTAATCTAATGAACGGAGAAAGATGGAACAACTGGCATTCATCAAGATCAACATGTCGAGATTATTCCATTGTGTTCAGTAATCGGTAGGTTTAGATCGTTCATCACGGCCAACATGTTTAGATTGTTCCATTGTCTTGAGTTCAGTAATCGGTATGTTTAGGCCATTCATCAGGATAAACATGTCTAGATTGTCCCATTGTCTTGTGTTCAATAATGGGTAGGTTTAGGCTATTCATCAGAATCAACGTGTCTAGATTGTTCCATTGTCTTGAGTTCAATAATCGGTAGGTTTAGGCCGTTCATCACGACCAACATGTTTAGATTGTTCCATTGTCTTGACTTCAGTAATCGGTATGTTTAGGTCTTTCATCAGGATGAACATGAATAGATTGTCCCATTGTCTTGTGTTCAATAATCGGTATGTTTAGGCCATTCATCAGGATCAACATGTCAAGATTGTTCCATTGTTCAGTAATTGGTATGTTTAGTCCGTTCATCAGGATTTGTTGACATTTCATTAGGTGTTTGTGGATTTTTATGTGAACAGCTATATTTGATGCAAAATTGCTTCCAGGTTTAATTTCATAGCACCTATATTTTACAATGTTTCTGAGGAGGCATGCTTCAGATCTCTGTAGCACTATCAAAGGGGGCACGTTCTCAGAACCTTGTAGCACTAACGAACTTCGTGTGGTTTTTGTGCTTCTCGTAATATGTGTTGACTTTTGACCTCAACAGTTAGAACCTTCCTACCCTTTTCAAATATTCTGAGTACGGGTCTATACGTGAACTATGTCAGTTGTTTCATTACTTACTACACCGAGAATGTCACGTGATAAATCCAAACCGCTACCAAAGTCAGATAAACTTTGGTGTCACCAGGTGAAAACGATGTAAACTTTTGCTGTCTGTGATCGTGCCTCCTAAATGTGATCATACAGTTTTAAAACTGAAATTAATATCAATATAGCTAAAACACCATACTGACACACTCTACCAGTGTGTAAAGTGTTGCATTATTATTTCATATTTTCTCTGTTCAAAGGGGAGGAAATAGATCACCTAAGGCCATATAACTCAGTGACAAGTGATAAAGCTAACGATAGATTCGGTTTCACATTTATTTGATTATTTTCTAAATACATCCGCTTATGGACATTTAAAAGTGATTATTATATAAGCCTAAGTGTATTAGTTTGTTTGTTGAATTTTGCGCAAAGCTACAAGAGAGTTATCTGCGCTAGCCGTTCCTAATTTTGCAGTGTAAGACTAGTCACTAGAGGGAAAGCAACTAGTCATCATCACTCAGCGCCAACTCTTGGGCTACCTTTTCACCAGCGAATTGTGGTATTGATGTGGTGCCTTAACCACTAGGCTATGGCGGGCTAAACTTTTTATAATAAACGTAATATACGATGCCATGGTTAGGTTTGCTTTGAATTTCACGCAAAGCTACACAAGGGTTATCTGCGCTAGATGTCCATAATTTTCCAATGTAAGACTAGAGGGAAGGCAGCTAGTTATCACCACACACCGTCAAATCTTGGTCTACTTTTTACCAAAGGATAGTGGGATTGATCATGACATTATCACGCCACCCTCTTGGCCGAAAGGGTCACCATGTTTGATGTGACATGGATTCGAACCTGCGACCCTCAGATTACGAGTCAAGCACCTTGACCACCTGGCCATGTCGGACCAAATGTATCAGTAACCAAAAACTATGTGTTGTTGGTTGTTTAAATAATATATTAACAAAAACAGTATGAAAAAATTTTAAACCTTAGGTTTTGTACCTGTTGCCAATCCCGTTTTCATTTTATTTTTTCCAATTTTTAAATTCTTAGATTTTGTAATTCTGACAATAAACCGCAGTGCAGACTGAGTTTCTAAGAACTTGTTTTAGACGTGGTGTTTTACCAACCACAGTTTGATGGTCTCGTTTAAAGAACATACAGTTTGGTCACATAGAGGAGTCATGCGGGTAGTGAAATAATGTTGTAATGTCTCTTTATATTGTTAATAACGTATTTCATGTAAGCAAATACCTTACTTATTGGAATATTAACTTAGATATTTATTTGTATTGACGTTAAGTTTATTTTGTTTGTTTAGAAGGGATATCTATATAAAGCTGCCGCCCCCCAACTGTTGAGCCGACAGATATAAAGAAGGCAACTAGTCAATATCACTCACCGCCCAATTCTTGAGCTTCACCTCTCTGGCCGAATAGTGGCATTTAACTGTCACTCTTTTAACGCATTAGTGGCGTTAAAGTGTGGAACGTATTTTAGCGGCAACGGAACACCGACAATGAAAGATCGAGCATATAGGCATGGCACACTACCTCTCTAGTAGGCACTGTAAAATTTACCTGTTTTCTCAAAGTCTTTCTTCTGATGTCTCAGAGTAGAGATGTATCGACCAGTCAAAAAAACAAGAAAGAAACGAGTTCTATCAAAATGAAAGTTTCTTTGCTTTTATTTAATTTCATGCAAAATTTCTCGGGCGCTGTCTCTAACAGTTTTGAAGTGATTGATTGGACAGAAAGTAGCTGCTCGACATAACTCACCGCCTATTCTAGGGCTACTCTTGCTAGACGGAAAAGTCGGTTCGACCATCATTTTTTCAATGTGCTTAATGGTCTAAGTATACACTCGCATATCAACAAAGAGACAGACATACGATTTAATTTGTTTAAAACCGAGGACAGCTACACTATTATGTTACGTTTCTGATATTAATCAGCCAGGATCGTACCTAAAACTACAGAGAAATAATGCAGATGGGGACATCCTATGCAATCACGCCACTGAATATACTATCCCACAGTCTGGCACATGTCTCCTGGGCTGTGCCAAACCCTTTAAAGTTAACAATTGTATTTGTTTATTACAAGCGTTATCACAGAAATAGACATTCAACAACTAATACTGACAGTAAATTAATTTTGCCAACACGGTTTTCGGACAGTGTTTCTTTTTCGACGCTGTAGAAACCTAACTAACACTAGCTACAGCGTAAATAAAAATGTCTAATCGTTTATATGTAATCTTGAATTTGAACGATGGTTATTTTTGCCAAATAATTGAATATTGATTTTAATATAGTTTCGTAAGGAGTGTCAGTTTGACGTACAGGCTTAAATGAAGTTAAACAGCAACGCCTGGAAAAGACAGTTTTTGTTACAGAAGCGCTATTTATAAAGTTTCATTTACGACATTGTCGATATTATGACACCTGACATGATCCTTACTAGCCAAACTTATTATTTTAGGATTACGAAGAGGGCTAGCGGGTTTCTAGAAAGTAGGAATAGAAATGTGAATCTTAGAACTGGAATTTACAAAATAACAGCAGTGTATAGTAATACGTGATGTCATTTCTTGTGTGTAGGGGTGAGGAGAGGCAATAGTAGGTATTACCACGAATTATCTTGTCATTTAAATACTTTTATGTAACTTTAACAAATTTTATAGTTTGTTAATTAGACCTCTTTAGCGGACAATTTGAAATTTAATATACACTACTCAAATAACTGTATCAACCTTCATCTAGTTGATTGGAGTTTATTTCAGGATAGTGTAAAGCCTTGAGTCTCATGCAGGTGAACAAAGTCAGTTGAAACTTATTACATAGGTGCACAGAGTCTGTTAAGACTTATTACATAGGTGCATGAATGCACGAATATCTGTTAAACTTATTAAATAAGTCATCAAGTCTGTTAGCTTATTACATAGGTGCATCAAGTTTGTTACAACTTATTAAACATTCTGTATCAACTCTGTTAAAATTATTAAACAGGTGCATCAAGTTTGTTACAACTTATTAAACATTCTGTATCAACTCTGTTAAAATTATTAAACAGGTGCATCAAGTTTGTTACAACTTATTAAACATTCTGTATCAACTCTGTTAAAATTATTAAACAGGTGCATCAAGTTTGCTACAACTTATTAAACATTTTCTATCAACTCTGTTAAAATTATTAAACAGGTGCATCAAGTTTGTTACAACTTATTAAACATTCTGTATCAACTCTGTTAAAATTATTAAACAGGTGCATCAAGTTTGTTACAACTTATTAAACATTTTCTATCAACTCTGTTAAAATTATTAAACAGGTACATCAAGTTTGTTACAACTTATTAAACATTCTGTCAACTTTGTTAAAATTATTAAACAGATGCATCAAGTTTGTTACAACTTATTAATCATTCTGTATCAACTCTGTTAAAATTATTAAACAGGTGCATCAAGTTTGTTACAACTTATTAAACATTCTGTATCAAATCTATTAAAACTTATCAAACATGGTGCATCAAGTTTGTTAAAACTTATCAAACATTATTTATAATTGGTTTTCACGTGTTTATTTTAAAACCAAACATCTTAACGATCGATATTGTTTTGATAACTGGTCATAAAATGATAATTTTAAACCAAACATCTTAACGAGGGATATTCTTTGGAACTCAGAGAAATCAAGTGACTATAGACCTTGGGATATATCAATAGCCATCAGATAGCTTATGTGAAACCCAACATTTCACCAAATACATTTTTGTCATTGAAGAGATTATTCTGAAGGACATGTATTTGTTAGAGATATACTGCGAGTTTCAGTTATCAAGTGAAGTACTGTATATTCAACATATTGGATTTTCGATGGCTCTTGTTTTTTACTGGAGTTATATACTTCGAATACTTTAACGATATTGAAAGTGACTATGTGACATGAAAACAAGTAATTATTTACATTGTTGTATCTAATTGAACCTCAAAGTGACTATGTGCTATGAAAACAAGTAATTATTTACATTGTTGTATCTAATTGAACCTCAAAGTAACTATGTGCCATGAAAACAAGTAATTATTTACACTGTTATATCTAATTGAACCTCACAGTGACTATGTGCCATGAAAACAAGTAATTATTTACACTGTTGTATCTAATTGAACCTCAAAGTGACTATGTGCTATGAAAACAAGTAATTATTTACATTGTTGTATCTAATTGAACCTCAAAGTGACTTGTGCCATGAAAACAAGTAATTATTTACACTGTTATATCTAATTGAACCTCAAAGTGACTATGTGCCATGAAAACAAGTAATTATTTACATTGTTGTATCTAATTGAACCTCAAAGTGACTATGTGCTATGAAAACAAGTAATTATTTACATTGTTGTATCTAATTGAACCTCAAAGTGACTATGTGCCATGAAAACAAGTAGTTATTTACACTGTTGTATCTAATTGAACCTCAAAGTGACTATGTGCCATGAAAACAATTAATTATTTACACTGTTGTATCTAATTGAACCTCACAGTGACTATGTGCTATGAAAACAAGTAATTATTTACATTGTTGTATCTAATTGAACCTCAAAGTGACTATGTGCCATGAAAACAAGTAATTATTTACATTGTTGTATCTAATTGAACCTCAAAGTGACTATGTGCCATGAAAACATGTAATTATTTACACTTTTGTATCTAATTGAACCTCAAAGTGACTATGTGCCATGAAAACAAGTAATTATTTACATTGTTGTATCTAATTGAACCTCAAAGTGACTATGTGCTATGAAAACAAGTAATTATTTACATTGTTGTATCTAATTGAACCTCAAAGTAACTATGTGGCATGAAAACAAGTAATTATTTACACTGTTATATCTAATTGAACCTCACAGTGACTATGTGCCATGAAAACAAGTAATTATTTACACTGTTGTATCTAATTGAACCTCAAAGTGACTATGTGACATGAAAACAAGTAATTATTTACACTGTTATATCTAATTGAACCTCAAAGTGACTATGTGCCATGAAAACAAGTAATTATTTACATTGTTGTATCTAATGAACCTTAAAGTGACTATGTGCTATGAAAACAAGTAATTATTTACATTGTTGTATCTAATTGAACCTCAAAGTGACTATGTGCCATGAAAATAAGTAGTTATTTACACTGTTGTATCTAATTGAACCTCAAAGTGACTATGTGCCATGAAAACAATTAATTATTTACACTGTTGTATCTAATTGAACCTCACAGTGACTATGTGCCATGAAAACAAGTAATTATTTACATTGTTGTATCTAATTGAACCTCAAAGTGACTATGTGCCATGAAAACAAGTAATTATTTACACTGTTGTATCTAATTGAACCTCAAAGTGACTATGTGCCATGAAAACAAGTAATTATTTACATTGTTGTATCTAATTGAACCTCAAAGTGACTATGTGCCATGAAAACAAGTAATTATTTACATTGTTGTATCTAATTGAACCTCAAAGTGACTATGTGCCATGAAAACAAGTAATTATTTACACTGTTGTATCTAATTGAACCTCACAGTGACTATGTGCCATGAAAACAAGTAATTATTTACACTGTTGTATCTAATTGAACCTCAAAGTGACTATGTGCCATGAAAACAAGTAATTATTTACATTGTTGTATCTAATTGAACCTCAAAGTGACTATGTGCCATGAAAACAAGTAATTATTTACATTGTTGTATCTAATTGAACCTCAAAGTGACTATGTGCCATGAAAACAAGTAATTATTTACACTGTTGTATCTAATTGAACCTCACAGTGACTATGTGCCATGAAAACAAGTAATTATTTACACTGTTGTATCTAATTGAACCTCAAAGTGACTATGTGCCATGAAAACAAGTAATTATTTACACTGTTGTATCTAATTGAACCTCAAAGTGACTATGTGCCATGAAAACAAGTAATTATTTACATTGTTGTATCTAATTGAACCTCAAAGTGACTATGTGCCATGAAAACAAGTAATTATTTACATTGTTGTATCTAATTGAACCTCAAAGTGACTATGTGCCATGAAAACAAGTAATTATTTACACTGTTGTATCTAATTGAACCTCAAAGTGACTATGTGCCATGAAAACAAGTAATTATTTACATTGTTGTATCTAATTGAACCTCAAAGTGACTATGTGCCATGAAAACAAGTAATTATTTACATTGTTGTATCTAATTGAACCTCAAAGTGACTATGTGCCATGAAAACAAGTAATTATTTACATTGTTGTATCTAATTGAACCTCAAAGTAACTATGTGCCATGAAAACAAGTAATTATTTATACTATTCTATGTTTGAAGCTTTAAGTTATATAAACCAATATATTCACTTTGTTTAAACCGGTTATATTTACCTAGAGACGTAGATGATATTTATATAATAATATATAGTCCCTCAGTGATACAGCGGCATGTCTGAGAACTTACAACGCTAGTAACAGTTTCTGATACTTGTGATGGCAGAGCACAGTTACCCTACGGTTTAGCTTTGTGCTTAACTTCAAAGAAAAATGTAATAATGTCATATATTATTTGAACAAAAAATAGGTTGACAAAGTGAGAATAAATTATCCTATTAGCAGTCAAGTCCACGTGACTTCCATTCTACAGTTCACTTCCCACTAGTACACTGTACATTTATCTTTAGGTATTTAATTAAGAAACACTCCATTCGTTGAATCATGGCATGCAACCAGCAGAACTGCACATCGCTAACATTATGATAACACTAATTATATTGATCGTGTAGTTAAATAAATCACTCACAATTTGTGGAAAATTAGGATTTAGTCCAATGAATCGTTTACGTGTAAGATCTGTGTGAATATTGAAATCTGTGTGGAAATATTTAAAATTACATTTCACTGTTGTTTGTAAATCAGCTGTACCTTACATACATGTGTGTGTGTTCGTAAACAATGTTTAAAGCTTACGGAAGAAACTCCATGAATGGTAGCGTTTTGGTTGTTAGTACGTAAGAAATGAAGCTAAAAACACTAAATATCACTAAGAAAAGTGGAAACGGGATCGATTTGAGGTTCCAGTCACGATACCATTTACTCGAGTAGTGATAAAGAATCAATCGTGGTCCTAGATGCAAATAAGCACACTTACAACAAGTTTACGGTGTCGTTTTCAACCGCACACTTGTCACGAAATTCTTTAAATAAAATTTAAATAGTAACTTACTCTTAGGAAGAATTTAAATATACATTGTCCAATACTCAGAAGATAAAGTATAGGTAAGTCAAATGTTAGTATGTAATACCTAGAAGATAAAGTATTTGTAAGTCAAATGTTAGTATCTAATACCTAGAAGATAAAGTATTGGTAAGTCAACTGTTAGTATCTGATACCTAGAAGATAAAGTATTTGTAAGTCAACTGTTAGTATCTAATACCTAGAAGATAGAGTATTGGTAAGTCAAATGTTAGTATGTAATACCTAGAAGATAAAGTATTGGTAAGTCAAATGTTAGTATCTAATACCTAGAAGATAAAGTATTGGTAAGCCAACTGTTAGTATCTAATACCTAGAAGATAAAGTATTGGTAAGTCAAATGTTAGTATCTAATACCTAGAAGATATAGTATTGGTAAGTCAAATGTTAGTATCTAATACCTAGAAGATAGAGTATTGGTAAGTCAAATGTTAGTATCTAATACCTAGAAGATAAAGTATTGGTAAGTCAACTGTTAGTATCTAATACCTAGAAGATAAAGTATTGGTAAGTCAACTGTTAGTATCTAATACCTAGAAGATAGAGTATTTGTAAGTCAACTGTTAGTATCTAATACCTAGAAGATAAAGTATTGGTAAGTCAACTGTTAGTATCTAATACCGAGAAGATAGAGTATTGGTAAGTCAAATGTTAGTATCTAATACCTAGAAGATAGAGTATTGGTAAGTCAAATGTTAGTATCTAATACCTAGAAGATAAAGTATTGGTAAGTCAACTGTTAGTATCTAATACCTAGAAGATAAAGTATTGGTAAGCCAACTGTTAGTATCTAATACCTAGAAGATAAAGTATTGGTAAGTCAAATGTTAGTATCTAATACCTAGAAGATAAAGTATTGGTAAGCCAACTGTTAGTATCTAATACCTAGAAGATAGAGTATTGGTAAGTCAAATGTTAGTATCTAATACCTAGAAGATAGAGTATTGGTAAGTCAAATGTTAGTATCTAATACCTAGAAGATAGAGTATTTGTAAGTCAACTGTTAGTATCTAATACCTAGAAGATATAGTATTGGTAAGTCAAATGTTAGTATCTAATACCTAGAAGATAGAGTATTGGTAAGTCAAATGTTAGTATCTAATACCTAGAAGATAGAGTATTTGTAAGTCAACTGTTAGTATCTAATACCTAGAAGATAGAGTATTGGTAAGTCAACTGTTAGTATCTAATACCTAGAAGATAAAGTATTGGTAAGTCAAATGTTAGTATCTAATACCTAGAAGATAGAGTATTTGTAAGTCAACTGTTAGTATCTAATACCTAGAAGATAGAGTATTGGTAAGTCAACTGTTAGTATCTAATACCTAGAAGATAGAGTATTGGTAAGTCAACTGTTAGTATCTAATACCTAGAAGATAGAGTATTGGTAAGTCAAATGTTAGTATCTAATACCTAGAAGATAGAGTATTGGTAAGTCAAATGTTAGTATCTAATACCTAGAAGATAAAGTATTGGTAAGTCAACTGTTAGTATCTAATACCTAGAAGATAGAGTATTGGTAAGTCAACTGTTAGTATCTAATACCTAGAAGATAAAGTATTGGTAAGTCAACTGTTAGTATCTAATACCTAGAAGATAAATTATTGGAAAGTCAAATGTTAGTATCTAATACCTAGAAGATAAAGTATTGGTAAGTCAACTGTTAGTATCTAATACCTAGAAGATAAAGTATTGGTAAGTCAACTGTTAGTATCTAATACCTAGAAGATAAATTATTGGAAAGTCAAATGTTAATATTGACTCTGATCGTCAGAAAATCTTAAAGTAGCCATGTTAGAGTACCTGTCTTTATTAACCTAATGAACAATTGTTAAAACGATATTTTTGCTCTATTAGGGGTTTAATGTGCTAACCAGTACTTGAAACTTTTAATAAGAGATTAAGGTCACGAAAGGTATTTTTTGTCGTCTTCATAGCGAGAAATAAGCACTTTAAAACGGAATTATCGTTTCAGTCATAATGTTATAAACATTGAAACCAAAATTGTTCCATTCGGACAACAACACATTCCAAAGTCACACATATAACAGAGTGAAATCCCTTCAATCAAATCTCTAGAACGAGATATGGTTGTATTGATAAGGTAATTACAGCTAGTATTACAGACAAGTATTACAGGCTGACAAAGATAGGTTCAAAAAGTTATGTAAAGCTTTAAGTACAGTGAAAACTCAAATAACTATGAAGTATAATCTAACACACTTCAGCAGTGAATACCAAGCCCTCTAGTGGCTTACTGGTAAGTTTGTAGGATCATAGAGTTAGAAACTTAGTTTTCATACCAGTTTCGGGTAGAGCACAATAGCCCATTGTGTAGTTTTGTGCTAATAACAAAAAACAAACAAAACAAGCGAATATCAACGGAGACTGATAGAGTTTTTGTTTTTTATTGTTTACATTTGAAAACTTTTTTTCTGTTTACGCAAAGGATGTGAGCCGTAGAAGATTCAAACAAAAGTGTTTATATTACAAATCATAGTAAGGGATAGTTGGAGAAAAAGTAAATAATGTGTATTTTTTCTATGAAGATTAATAATGTTAATGTTATTGTAGGAGTTATATATGTCCAGAACATAAACCTTCATATTATACTATAACAGAAGGACAATCACGGTGAAGTAAAGACACTACATTCAAGTCAAGTATTATTAGTAATAACAGGAGATGTAAATAACCAGTGAACAATTTTACTTCGATATTTTCTCCAGTGTAGCCAATAATTTACATTTGATTGAATGTACAGGAAACCAAAATGTTCTTGGTAAACATGTTTACGTATTAATAAGTACGAGGAATGTTTTCAGAGGAATTATGAATCCACGAAGAATGGTGATATAGTCACGTACTACTTTTTAGATCGCACTAACACTTGCGTAAAACAAAACAGAAGTTAAATTAACATCATAAGAAAGTGACTGCCACAAGGCGTATTGATGACGACTAATCATTTCCAAACGAACCGATTGTCTGCTTGCATTTCGTTTTGGTCATTGAAGAAAAGGTTTTGTTGTTTTATATATTACACGTATTTTTCGAGTCTCTAAAGGGACGTGTTGTTTGTTATCTGCTTTTATGCTTCTGGAGAGTAAATATCTGTATGCTTGCCTAAAATTACTTCATCGGACTCAAACCATAATGTATAAAACATCCAGGTTATAAAAACAGATAGCTAAAACTTAACGATAAGAAACTAAGGTAAGTTTACAAATGTTCTCTTCCCAAGAAATTGCAATAAATCACATAAAGCTCTTTAGCCGAATCACTATTTTTCCTTATAACAGAATCCATCTAACTCTGTAATAACCTCGTCAGCCATAATCCAGTTAACTACAACTCACAAAACACAGACGTTTTCATCTGTGTTGGCTGAAGGTTTTCATAACTTCACAATGACTATCAATCGTCATTCAAGAAACTATTTCTTTGTTTCGGATATTCGTGCAATGTAAAGAAGAGCTATAAACGTAATTTCGCTAAGTGCAAACCGATCGACTAGAGTGGAGGTAGCTACTCATCAGCACCCATCGCCAACTGTTGGGTTACTTTAATCGCATCAGTTAGATTTGACTCTCACTCTTATAACGTACTCACAGCCCCAAAAAGTGAAGCGCAAATTTGTGTCAAAGAGATGCGAGTTATAGACTCCCAGTTTGTCACGCTAATTAACTGGGACCACGCCCAGCTCCGATGAAACTCTCTTACCTCCTGCACTTTTCTCGTTTATCAACATCATTAAAATTCTGAGCATAAAGGCTTCCAGGTATGTGCAGACTTTCATACAAAAAATGAGTTAATGATATTGAAAAAAAATAGAACTATGAATCAACTTGGGAAGCCAGGACCACTCAGAAAGAGACCTGCAACGTGTCGTACCCCAGAAACGGTACGTAAATTATGATGATTATCCACGCACAAACGTTAGTCGCACGTCCTCGTTTCCTAAGGAACGGTATACAAATAAATCAAGAAGGTTCTGCAACGTGTTGTACCCCAGAAACGGTACGTAAATTATGGTGATTATCCACGCACAAACGTTAGTCACACGTCCACGTTTCCTAAGGAACGGTATACAAATAAATCAAGAAGGTTCTTCATCTGTAGAAACGACACAAGTCACGTGCATATGATTTGATTTCACAAGAAATTCATTCAACCGCTACCTACCTCAAGTAGCTAGAAAATAAAACGGTATTCAGAACATTCCATACAAAATCATATTGGTAAACCGCCGGACGTAGTTAGTCTGGATTTCTGTGTGTTCGGACTGTCGAGATGTTTGCTAAGAAATCGTTGTTTACATACACTAGATGTCCCCTCCAGCGGACTCATAATGCTAAGAACCGGGTTTCGATACCCGCGATGAACAGATCACAGATAGCCTATTGTGTAATTTGTGTTTAATTTACAAACAAATAAACATACACTATATAGTTTGATGGAAAGCTTTCTATAATGGAAACTACGCTGTAGGGATACTGTCTACATGATGCACACAACTGTATTTAAAATAAACTCGTATATACTTTTGATATGTAGATACGCTGTAGAATATAATTTAAAAAATTATCTCAGAGCTTTCAATTAAACTGTTTATGAAGTGTATGAAATATTTGTTTGATCAAAGGAATAATGAAGTTCGTTTTTAGTACCGTAAACATTAAGTCTGCAGCTTGAAGACTGCCCTTAACGTATGTACGACTTATATGTTTTAATTATACCTTAATTAAAACCACGCGAGCTCAAAACAAATTTAGATCTTACGACACTAGTTATGTATGTCGGACCTTCAATATGGTAGCTTTCATTTCATTTTTGGAGGAACCCCTCATATAAATGCGTTACAAGATGGCGTTCTTGTTAGATACTGAGGTAACTCGTTCTTGTTGTTCGTGTTTTAGTGCAAAACTACACGAAGGGATATCTGCGCTGTGCCCACTACGAGAAATCGAACCCCAGATTTTAGCGTTTAAGTCAGTAAGGGTTCGATAGTTGTTTTATATGAAGAGTATTGAACTTTAAATATTTCAATTCAAACTTTTATCTTGTTTGTTTTACATGTGAGTTCTCCAAATACTATTTCAGCTCAAACTTTAAAACATAGTTCACAAAAACTAACGTAAAGTTTGTTTGTTTTTGGATTTCACGCAAAGCTACTCAAGGGCTATCTGCGCTAGCCGTTCCCAATTTAGCAGTGCAAGACTAGAGGGAAGGCAGCTAGTCATCACCACCCACCGCTAACTCTTGGGCCACTCTTTAAACAAACGAATAATGGGATTGATCGTTACATTATAACGCCCCCACGGCTGAAAGGGCGAGCATGTTTGGTACGACGGAGATTCGAACCTGGGACCCTCATATTACAATTCGAACGCTTTAACCCACCTGGCCATGCCCGACCTCTATCATAAAGATAAAGGGATTAAAAAGTTCTTAAATTAAGTGACTAATGAACAGAGATGATAAACATACATCAAATCGGTGTTTAGTTTTGTGAGTTATGTACTGAAACAGTATGTAAAAAGGTGTATATAAAAAACATACAGTACAAACTGTATATAGAAACATACAGTGAAACGTTTTAAAACATACAGTTTGGTGCATCACGACAAACTGCGGAATTTTATTGTATTATAATAAAGGATTCTGTAATTTAGGGTTAACTAAATCTCAAAACATTTTTACACAATATTCAAAATAGTAAGTTTTTATGACATTTAAATTTTTGTAAGTTTTTCATTTTTTTACTCAGTTCATAAATATTAGACTTTTGAGGCTAAAATATTTATTCAGTGATGTAAATATATTTTCAAGTGATTTTTTTTTTCTGAATAGTTGGCATAGCTTAACTTGAATGTTTTGAAAACTTTAACCAGGTGTCGTCACTTTCAATCCAGTATCCAAACGTTGAGTGAAAATGTTAAAATAATTTTTTGGTTCTGCACATTAGGTTGAAAGGAAGAGCCGACATCTCTAAAGAAAAAGAACAAAACAACAACTCTAAATGAGGTTGTTGTGATTTCGAATTTGGCCAGAACAAACGACCCAGTCTCGTCATGTTGTTAATGCCGAAGACGGTAATCTGTTATCATCTCGTCAGGGCATTCACTATCTAACTTTTTATCCTGTTAAGGATCTCAAGTCTTCTCAAGGCTAATGTACAAGTGCTTCCTTTTCTGTGTTCAATAAACGACATGGCTATAAGAAAGGTTTTTAACATGACTATCAGAAAGGTTTTTTAACATGACTATCAGAAAGGTTTTTTAACATGACTATCAGAAAGGTTTTTCGAAAGCGATGGAGGAACCCAATCGCAGTGTTCGCGGTAGGACTTTTCTTAGTAGGTTTGTTGTCAAACACTCGCCCATCGTGGAATGAATGTAGTCCCAGCGACGCCAAACCAGAGTTAATTATTTTAGATCTAGAAACGAGTTACAGACCTACTCGTCATTTCCGGAACTTGTTGAGCGCAGAAAAAGGCGACCCAAACATCACCAAGCCTCCACCTCAGTTTCCACCAGACTTATTTACAGAAACTCAAAGAAAACACGGAGCTGTAATTTTACACGTGCTTGGACTAGTTTACATGTTTGCTGCCCTGGCTATTGTTTGTGACGAGTTCTTCATACCCTCCCTGGATGTAATTACTGAAAAGCTCGAGATCTCGGAAGATGTTGCGGGGGCAACCTTTATGGCCGCAGGGGGCAGTGCTCCAGAGCTCTTCACCAGTATCATTGGTGTTTTCATCTCTTTCGATGATGTTGGAATTGGAACAATTGTTGGTTCTGCAGTGTTTAATATTCTTTTCGTCATCTCAATGTGCGCCATCTTTAGCAAGTCTGTTCTACAACTCACCTGGTGGCCGCTTTTTCGTGATGTTAGTTTTTACTCCATAATTCTGATTATTCTCATCATGTGTTTTCGAGACAATGTTATATACTGGTATGAATCGTTGATTCTCCTATTCTGCTATGCCTGCTATGTTACGTTCATGAAATTCAACGAACCACTAGAAAAGCTCGTGAAGAAAATCCTCAACAGGAACAAAGTTACAAGAGTGGACAGTAAAGATCATCTGATGCCAAGCGTAAGTAACGTAGCTTTTGCCTGCCTCTAAAGTTGCCTGTTCTATGATATTAATTTTTGAATAACTTTTTAATATGGATATAAACAACAAATTAGTAGGGCACTAACGTTAGAGTGGGTTATAGCAATCCAGTCTCGATGAAAAAAAGGATCGTTGGGGTTAACTAGTGGATTATAGCAATCAAGTCTCGATGAAAAAAAGGATCGTTGGAATTAACTAGTGGATTATAGCAATCCAGTCTCGATGAAAAAAGAATCGTTGGGGTTAACTAGTGGATTATAGCAATCCAGTCTCGATGAAAAAAAGGATTGTTGGGGTTAACTAGTGGGTTATAGCAATCCAGTCTCGATGAAAAAAGGGTCGTTAGGGTTAACTAGTGGGTTATATCAATCCAGTCTTGATGAAAAAGGATCGTTGGGGGTTAATTAGTGGGTTATAGCAATCCAGTCTCGATGAAAAAAAAGGATGGTTGGGGTTAACTAGTGGGTTATAGCAATCCAGTCTCGATGAAAAACAATTAATACTGGGATTATGCTTTTGAAGATATCAAAAAATAATAAAGGTTTATATTTACAAACTAAAAACGCCATCACGAAAACAGCAGTAAGTATCTCTCTCTCTCCTTGTATCTCTTCAAGAATCAAAATTAAATAGAAACTTTAAAATTATTATTTCGAAACTAAAATAAATGACCTTCCTACTAACTTCGTTGTATTAATTATTCCAAAATATCATTGTTACAGCTTTTTCTACGAACTTAACCCTAGTTCTTTTAAACTGCTCGCCAAAATACAACGGCAGAGGTCTCTGATCTTATCGAGAAGGTTTTATTATTCAATATTTGAGAATACTGTACAAAGTAGAACTTTTTACTGTCACGGTACTTATCCATTTTCACTCGTTGCTGGACCAAATGCTTTTCAGTATCTTGTTAATTACCTGTTTTGAACACGAGTTTCAACCATTATCAGAGGCATATTAAACATACCTCGAAGTTAACAATGTTATTTACTCAAAACTTTCACCGTTCATCTTTATGTTAATCGCATAAACAAGCTAAACCTCCTGAAAACTTTAACACAAATTCTGATCACAAATCCCAATGATAAATACATTTTACCACTCCAGTCATGTCACGTTTTGGACTTAAAATAAGTAATTGTAAACGTTTCACACCCCCATTCCCTATACAATATTATATACCAAAAACGTGACTTTAAATGTTAAGAAATTTTAAGAATTGTTTTGTTTTGGAATTTCGCACAAAGATACTCGAGGGCTATCTATGCTAGCCGTCCCTAATTTAGCAGTGTAAGACTAGAGGGAAGGCAACTAGTCATCACCACCCACCGCCAACTCTTGGGCTACTCTTTTACCAACGAATAGTGGGATTGACCGTCACATTATACACCCCCACGGCTGGGAGGGCGAGCATGTTTAGCGCGACGCGGGCGCGAACCCGCGACCCTCGGATTAGGAGTCGCACGCCTTACGCGCTTGGCCATGCCAGGCCGAAATTTTAAGGAAGATGCTGTGAATAACTGCCAAGTAAGTAAATAAACGCCGGTTGTAATTTAGTTATTCACCATAAATGTGATGACGTCACGTAAAAGTGATGTCTGGGAAGTGACCACTATAGTGAAACAGTGAAGGCGACAAAATGTCGTCAGTAAAGATAGGTATGTGTGTGTGTGTATATATATCTCCATAAACGCCAGCATATTTAGTAAAATAACCCATAACAACACAACGGACAACTTTCCGTGCATAATGAAATAATAAATATTACTTGTATTTAAAGCTCGTATCAGTAGGTTAAAATAATAGTCCCTAAGGTTAAAAACGAAATTCTCAAGGTTGCTGTTAAGTAACAAAATTCACAAATTAAAGCTAAAATAGGTAAAATAAAATTTGCATCCGGCAGAAATAAACTCTTAAGGCAAACTAAATAACTAGATACAAATTCACTTAAAAGTTACGGCCCGGCATTGCCAAGAGGTTAGGGTGCTAAACTCTAAATCTGAGAGACGCGGGTTCGAATCCTGGTCACACCAAACATGTTCACCCATTCAACCGTGGGGGCGCTGTAATGTTACGGTCAATTTCACTATTCGTTTGTGAAAGAGCAGCCCAAAAGTTGGCAGTGGGTGGTTGATGACTAGCTGTCTTCCTTCTAGTCTTACACTGCTAAATTAGGAACGGCTAGCGCAGATAGCCCTTGTAGCTTTGCACAACATTCTACGAAACTCTACGCTTTCAGATTTTGCTGAACAAAGGTCTAAAGTTAATCAGGTTACAAATATATGAAACAATAAAATTGACAAAAGCCAAGTTTGTTCACAAATTCATCTCGAGCACGAGATTCTTTTCCACTATCAAGTGATAAGACGTGACAGCGTGTGACCATTATACGCTTTGGAGAGAGAGAAGACAACTTTTATTACCCTAATTTATGTTGTACCTTTCCTGCAAGAAACACGGTTAGTTGCCCATTAGTGAACTTACGTTGTATGCCTCAAATCAAGAAGAGTTGAAGAATCTATTTTATTGACTTTCTGCTTCCGAACTGGAAACTAAGAAAAATAATAATTTCAAAATAATTCACGTCTCAGCTAAGTGGTAGGAAACAGCTGATACCATCCTGTATCATACAGTTCACACACAAAATATTAAATATTTTCAGTCAGTAAAATTGTTTTTTAACGTCACTATTGCAAATTGATTCAGGTAGACTTTCACTGAGTTCTTTATCTTGTATACAAAAACTTAAAGATGGACTTTTGAACTGGTACTCTCTTTAAGTGTAATGTTTGCGTCAATGCAGACTGCCAGTTTTGTGTTTTATCGCTACTACTTATGTATACAGTTCTTTGTACTGGTACAGTTTTCAAGATCAATCAGTGTTTAATATTGTTACCAATTTCAACCTACGTAACGCTTGTTGCTGCTTGAAGTTGGTGTATTTTACTGTTTGGCCCTAAGAGCACTGCTTTCTACTGTAAGTATACCTCTTTATGTTCTTATAACACTGATAATCTCTTAACGAATGAAATATTAGATCTTTTTGATAGGTAAGTAAAGAAATCTCAACACAATAACTCCAGCTAGTATTTGTTCCACACAGTTTTGGAGGTACCTCAATATATTAATTATCCATACATACTTATAATCTGAAGTCTTGACCAAAGTTTAAATTAAATGTATAAAACATACTTTCATTTTTTATCTAATCTGACAGCAACAAACATTGTGCCAAGAGTTTCAGTTTCTCAAAATATTCCACAAAAATAAATAACAATCGTGAAATATGATTAGAATTCCAACCTTGGTGGCTGAAAACTAAATAAACTCGTATGATACCTTTTATATAATACACCCAGCAAGTATGCCAGTAATGTGTTAATAGTAATATTTCAGAACATAGTAATAAGTCGATCTTTGATGGCTGTTATTGTTCACAGGTTGTTATCTTTATATCTCTCTCGTGAAACATTTCTTCTTCAAATGTTGTATTGATTCTTTCTCTAGTAATAACATTACAATAACAAAGTTGACGAAATATTTCAATACAATATTGGTTTTCTTAACTAGTTATAAGTTGTGCTGATTTTACAACTTCCTGAATCAGAAACTCTATGCTTTGTTAAAATCGTTTTTCTTCTCATCGTGAAACACAGTTCAGTTAAAAATCCCCTAATACATCGTGACAAACGATTTACATCACGGAACAAATTTATTTGCTTTGTTCATACGTAACAATAAGCCTACCTCTTGTGTAACTGACAGGTCATACGTAACAATAAGCCTACCTCTTGTGTAACTGACAGGTCATACGTAACAATAAGCCTACCTCTTGTGTAACTGACAGGTCAATAAATACATATACCTTGAATTCCACGCTTTTTATGTTACAAACCAGAACGTAAGCTGTATTTAGACCAATTTAATAATTTCGACATGTGTATATCATAGATTAACGCTTGCGTAGTACAGTATAAATAATACCTGCCTGTAAGAATGTATTTTGATAGGAGACTCTACGAAACGTACTGAACTTTCTTTACCAAATAACCACACACATACGTAGTAGCTGCAAAGGCTCAATGGCGTAACGCACTCCCAGGGAAATCACTGAGATCTTTGGATGTTACACGTTATATAGTGAAGTTTTTTCTGACTGTCACGTTTTCTTTGGTTTATAAAAACCGGTGTTTAGAAGAAAAAAAAATTTGAAACAATACTTTCATTTCTTACAGAGGTTTCTACCCCAGTTAAATCACTGAATAATACAGAAATCCTAACATTTAAAACCACATTACGTCTTTAATACCAGATGACTGTATAGAGTGTTGTTACATGTACATATATGAGTAAGTTTATGATACTAGATGACTGTAAAGGGTGTTGTTGCATGTACGTATATGAGTAAATTTATAATAATATATGACTGTAAAGGGTGTTGTTACATGTACATATATGAGTAAATTTATAATACTAGATGATTGTAAAGGGTGTTGTTACATTACATATATGAGTAAGTTTATAATACCAGATGACTGTAAAGGGTGTTGTTACATTACATATATGAGTAAGTTTGTAATACTAGATGACTGTAAAGGGTGTTGTTACATGTACATATATGAGTAAGTTTATGATACTAGGTGACTACTGTATGTTGTTGCATGTACATATATGAGTAAGTTTATGATACTAGATGACTGTAAAGGGTGTTGTTACATAACATATATGAGTAAGTTCATAATACTAGATGACTGTATAGGGTGTTGTTACATATACATATATGAGTAAGTTTATGATACTAGGTGACTAATGTATGTTGTTACATGTACATATATGAGTAAGTTTATGATACTAGGTGACTACTGTATATTCTTGCATGTACGTATATGAGTAAGTTTATGATACTAGATGACTGTAAAGGGTGCTGTTACATAACATATATGAGTAAGTTTATAATACTAGATGACTGTATAGGGTGTTGTTACATGTACATATGTGAGTAAGTTTATAATACCAGATGACTGTAAAGGGTGTTGTTACATTACATATATGAGTAACTTTGTAATACTAGATGACTGTAAAGGGTGTTGTTACATGTACATGTATGAGTAAGTTTATAATACTAGATGATTGTAAAGGGTGTTGCTACATTACATATATGAGTAAGTTTATGATACTAGGTGACTACTGTATGTTCTTGCATGTACGTATATGAGTAAGTTTATGATACTAGATGACTGTAAAGGGTGTTGTTACATAACATATATGAGTAAGTTTATAATACTAGATGACTGTATAGGGTGTTGTTACATGTACATATGTGAGTAAGTTTATAATACCAGATGACTGTAAAGGGTGTTGTTACATTACATATATGAGTAAGTTTATGATACTAGATGACTGTAAAGGGTGTTGTTACATTACATATATGAGTAAGTTTATAATACTAGATGACGGTAAAGGGTGTTGTTACATGTACATATATGAGTAAGTTTATGATACTAGATGACTGTACATGGTGTTGTTGCATGTACATATATGAGTAAGTTTATGATACTAGGTGACTACTGTATGTTCTTGCATGTACGTATATGAGTAAGTTTATGATACTAGATGACTGTAAAGGGTGTTGTTACATTACATATATGAGTAAGTTTATGATACTAGATGACTGTAAAGGGTGTTGTTACATTACATATATGAGTAAGTTTATAATACTAGATGACTGTAAAGGGTGTTGTTACATGTACATGTATGAGTAAGTTTATAATACTAGATGACTGTAAAGGGTGTTGTTACATGTACATGTATGAGTAAGTTTATAATACCAGATGACTGTAAAGGGTGTTGTTACATTACATATATGAGTAAGTTTATAATACTAGATGACGGTAAAGGGTGTTGTTACATGTACATATATGAGTAAGTTTATAATACTAGATGACTGTAAAGGGTGTTGTTACATTACATATATGAGTAAGTTTATAATACTAGATGACTGTAAAGGGTGTTGTTACATGTACATGTATGAGTAAGTTTATAATACTAGATGACTGTAAAGGGTGTTGTTACATTACATATATGAGTAAGTTTATAATACTAGATGACGGTAAAGGGTGTTGTTACATGTACATGTATGAGTAAGTTTATAATACTAGATGACTGTAAAGGGTGTTGTTGCATGTACATATATGAGTAAGTTTATAATACTAGATGATTGTAAAGGATGTTGTTACATGTACATATATGAGTAAGTTTATAATACTAGATGAGTGTAAAGGGTGTGTTACATGTACATATATGAGTAAGTTTATAATACTAGATGACTGTAAAGGGTGTTGTTACATGTACATATATGAGTAAGTTTATGATACTAGGTGACTAATGTATGTTGTTGCATGTACATATATGAGTAAGTTTATAATACTAGATGACTGTAAAGGGTGTTGTTACATTACATATATGAGTAAGTTTATGATACTAGGTGACTACTGTATGTTCTTGCATGTACATATATGAGTAAGTTTATAATACTAGATGACTGTAAAGGGTGTTGTTACATTACATATATGAGTAAGTTTATAATACTAGATGACTGTAAAGGGTGTTGTTACATATACATATATGAGTAAGTTTATGATACTAGGTGACTAATGTATGTTGTTGCATGTACATATATGAGTAAGTTTATAATACTAGATGACTGTAAAGGGTGTTGTTACATTACATATATGAGTAAGTTTATGATACTAGGTGACTACTGTATGTTCTTGCATGTACATATATGAGTAAGTTTATAATACTAGATGACTGTAAAGGATGTTGTTACATAACATATATGAGTAAGTTTATAATACTATATGACTGTATAGGGTGTTGTTACATGTACATATATGAGTAAGTTTATAATACTAGATGAGTGTAAAGGGTGTGTTACATGTACATATATGAGTAAGTTTATAATACTAGATGACTGTAAAGGGTGTTGTTACATGTACATATATGAGTAAGTTTATAATACTAGATGACTGTAAAGGGTGTTGTTACATATACATATATGAGTAAGTTTATAATACTAGATGATTGTAAAGGGTGTTGTTACACATACATATATGAGTAGGATTATAATACTAGATGACTATAAAGAGTGTTGTTACATTACATATATGAGTAAGTTTATAATATTACATGACTGTAAAGAGTGTTGTGACATGTACATATATGAGTAAGTTTACGATACTAGATGACTAATGTATGTTGTTGCATGTACATATATGATTAAGTTTATGATACTAGGTGACTAATGTATGTTGTTACATGTAGATATATGAGTAAGTTTATAATACTAGATGACTGTAAAGGGTGTTGTTACATGTACATATATGAGTAAGTTTATAATACTAGATGACTATAAAGGGTGTTGTTACATTACATATATGAGTAAGTTTATAATACTAGATGGCTGTATAAAGTGTTGTTACATGTACATATATGAGTAAGTTTATGATACTAGGTGACTAATGTATGTTGTTACATGTACATATATGAGTAAGTTTATGATACTAGGTGACTACTGTATATTCTTGCATGTACGTATATGAGTAAGTTTATGATACTAGATGACTGTAAAGGGTGCTGTTACATAACATATATGAGTAAGTTTATAATACTAGATGACTGTATAGGGTGTTGTTACATGTACATATGTGAGTAAGTTTATAATACCAGATGACTGTAAAGGTTGTTGTTACATTACATATATGAGTAAGTTTGTAATACTAGATGACTGTAAAGGGTGTTGTTACATGTACATGTATGAGTAAGTTTATGATACTAGATGACTGTAAAGGGTGTTGTTACATTACATATATGAGTAAGTTTATGATACTAGGTGACTACTGTATGTTCTTGCATGTACGTATATGAGTAAGTTTATAATACTAGATGACTGTAAAGGATATTTTTACATAACATATATGAGTAAGTTTATAATATTATATGACTGTATAGGGTGTTGTTACATGTACATATATGAGTAAGTTTATAATACTAGATGACTATAAAGGGTGTTGTTACATTACATATATGAGTAAGTTTATAATACTAGATGACTATAAAGGGTGTTGTTATATTACATATATGAGTAAGTTTATAATACTAGATGGCTGTATAGGGTGTTGTTACATGTACATATATGAGTAAGTTTATGATACTAGGTGATTAATGTATGTTGTTACATGTACATATATGAGTAAGTTTATGATACTAGGTGACTACTGTATATTCTTGCATGTACGTATATGAGTAAGTTTATGATACTAGATGACTGTAAAGGGTGCTGTTACATAACATATATGAGTAAGTTTATAATACTAGATGACTGTATAGGGTGTTGTTACATGTACATATGTGAGTAAGTTTATAATACCAGATGACTGTAAAGGGTGTTGTTACATTACATATATGAGTAAGTTTCTAATACTAGATGACTGTAAAGGGTGTTGTTACATGTACATGTATGAGTAAGTTTATGATACTAGATGACTGTGAAGGGTGTTGTTACATTACATATATGAGTAAGTTTATAATACTAGATGACGGTAAAGGGTGTTGTTACATGTACATGTATGAGTAAGTTTATGATAATATATGACTGTAAAGGGTGTTGTTACATGTACATATATGAGTAAGTTTATAATACTAGATGATTGTAAAGGGTGTTGTTACATGTACATATATGAGTAAGTTTATAATACTAGATGACTGTAAAGGGTGTTGTTACATGTACATATATGAGTAAGTTTATAATACTAGATGACTGTAAAGGGTGTTGTTACATGTACATATATGAGTAAGTTTATAATACTAGATGACTGTAAAGGGTGTTGTTACATTACATATATGAGTAAGTTTATAATACTAGATGACTGTAAAGGGTGTTGTTACATGTACATGTATGAGTAAGTTTATAATACCAGATGACTGTAAAGGGTGTTGTTACATTACATATATGAGTAAGTTTATAATACTAGATGACTGTAAAGGGTGTTGTTACATGTACATATATGAGTAAGTTTATAATACTAGATGACTGTAAAGGGTGTTGTTGCATGTACATATATGAGTAAGTTTATAATACTAGATGACTGTAAAGGGTGTTGTTACATGTACATATATGAGTAAGTTTATAATACTAGATGAGTGTAAAGGGTGTGTTACATGTACATATATGAGTAAGTTTATAATACTAGATGACTGTAAAGGGTGTGTTAAATGTACATATATGAGTAAGTTTATGATACTAGGTGACTACTGTATGTTCTTGCATGTACATATATGAGTAAGTTTATAATACTAGATGACTGTAAAGGGTGTTGTTACATTACATATATGAGTAAGTTTATGATACTAGGTGACTACTGTATGTTCTTGCATGTACGTATATGAGTAAGTTTATAATACTAGATGACTGTAAAGGATATTTTTACATAACACATATGAGTAAGTTTATAATATTATATGACTGTATAGGGTGTTGTTACATGTACATATATGAGTAAGTTTATAATACTAGATGAGTGTAAAAGGTGTGTTACATGTACATATATGAGTAAGTTTATAATACTAGATGACTGTAAAGGGTGTTGTTACATGTACATATATGAGTAAGTTTATAATACTAGATGACTGTAAAGGGTGTTGTTACATATACATATATGAGTAAGTTTATAATACTAGATGACTGTAAAGGGTGTTGTTACATATACATATATGAGTAAGTTTATAATACTAGATGATTGTAAAGGGTGTTGTTACATATACATATATGAGTAGGATTATAATACTAGATGACTATAAAGGGTGTTGTTACATTACATATATGAGTAAGTTTATAATATTACATGACTGTAAAGAGTGTTGTGACATGTACATATATGAGTAAGTTTACGATACTAGATGACTAATGTATGTTGTTGCATGTACATATATGATTAAGTTTATGATACTAGGTGACTAATGTATGTTGTTACATGTAGATATATGAGTAAGTTTATAATACTAGATGACTGTAAAGTGTGTTGTTACATGTACATATATGAGTAAGTTTATAATACTAGATGACTATAAAGGGTGTTGTTACATATACATATATGAGTAAGTTTATAATACTAGATGACTATAAAGAGTGTTGTTACATTACATATATGAGTAAGTTTATAATACTAGATGACTGTATAGAGTGTTGTGACATGTACATATATGAGTAAGTTTACGATACTAGATGACTAATGTATGTTGTTGCATGTACATATATGATTAAGTTTATGATACTAGGTGACTAATGTATGTTGTTACATGTAGATATATGAGTAAGTTTATAATACTAGATGACTGTAAAGGGTGTTGTTACATGTACATATATGAGTAAGTTTATAATACTAGATGACTGTAAAGGGTGTTGTTACATTACATATATGAGTAAGTTTATAATACTAGATGACTGTAAAGGGTGTTGTTACATTACATATATGAGTAAGTTTATAATACTAGATGGCTGTATAAAGTGTTGTTACATGTACATATATGAGTAAGTTTATGATACTAGGTGACTACTGGATATTCTTGCATGTACGTATATGAGTAAGTTTATAATACTAGATGACTGTAAAGGGTGTTGTTACATATACATATATGAGTAGGATTATAATACTAGATGACTGTAAAGGGTGTTGTTACATATACATATATGAGTAAGTTTATAATACTAGATGATTGTAAAGGGTGTTGTTACATATACATATATGAGTAAGTTTATAATACTAGATGACTGTAAAGGGTGTTGTTACATGTACATATATGAGTAAGTTTATAATACTAGATGACTGTAAAGAGTGTTGTTACATGTACATATATGAGTAAGTTTATAATACTAGATGACTGTAAAGGGTGTTGTTACATGTACATATATGAGTAAGTTTATAATACCAGATGACTGTAAAGGGTGTTGTTACATGTACATATATGAGTAAGTTTATAATACTAGATGACTGTAAAGGGTGTTGTTACATTACATATATGAGTAAGTTTATAATACTAGATGACTGTAAAGGGTGTTGTTACATGTACATATATGAGTAAGTTTATAATACTAGATGACTGTAAAGGGTGTTGTTACATTACATATATGAGTAAGTTTATGATACTAGGTGACTACTGTATGTTGTTGCATGTACATATATGAGTAAGTTTATGATACTAGATGACTGTAAAGGGTGTTGTTACATGTACATATATGAGTAAGTTTATAATACTAGATGACTGTATAGGGTGTTGTTACATGTACATATATGAGTAAGTTTATAATACTAGATGACTATAAAGGGTGTTGTTACATTACATATATGAGTAAGTTTATAATACTAGATGAGTGTAAAGGGTGTTGTTACATGTACATATATGAGTAAGTTTATAATACTAGATGACTGTAAAGGGTGTTGTTACATTACATATATGAGTAAGTTTATGATACTAGGTGACTACTGTATGTTCTTGCATGTACATATATGAGTAAGTTTATAATACTATATGACTGTAAAGGGTGTTGTTACATGTACATATATGAGTAAGTTTATAATACTAGATGACTGTAAAGGGTGTTGTTACATGTACATATATGAGTAAGTTTATAATACTAGATGACTGTAAAGGGTGTTGTTACATTACATATATGAGTAAGTTTATAATACTAGATGACTGTAAAGGGTGTTGTTACATGTACATATATGAGTAAGTTTATAATACTAGATGACTGTATAGGGTGTTGTTACATGTACATATATGAGTAAGTTTATGATACTAGATGACTGTAATGTATGTTGTTACATGTACATATATGAGTAAGTTTATGATACTAGGTGACTACTGTATGTTGTTGCATGTACATATATGAGTAAGTTTATAATACTAGATGACTGTAAAGGGTGTTGTTACATTACATATATGAGTAAGTTTATAATACTAGATGACTGTAAAGGGTGTTGTTACATGTACATATATGAGTAAGTTTATAATACTAGATGACTGTAAAGGGTGTTGTTACATTACATATATGAGTAAGTTTGTAATACTAGATGACTGTAAACGGTGTTGTTACATGTACATGTATGAGTAAGTTTATGATACTAGATGACTGTAAAGGGTGTTGTTACATTACATATATGAGTAAGTTTGTAATACTAGATGACTGTAAAGGGTGTTGTTACATGTACATATATGAGTAAGTTTATGATACTAGATGACTGTAAAGGGTGTTGTTACATGTACATATATGAGTAAGTTTATAATACTAGATGACTGTAAAGGGTGTTGTTACATGTACATATATGAGTAAGTTTATAATACTAGATGACTGTAAAGGGTGTTGTTACATGTACATATATGAGTAAGTTTATAATACTAGATGACTGTAAAGGGTGTTGTTACATGTACATATATGAGTAAGTTTATAATACTAGATGACTGTAAAGGGTGTTGTTACATTACATATATGAGTAAGTTTATAATACTAGATGACTGTAAAGGGTGTTGTTACATGTACATATATGAGTAAGTTTATAATACTAGATGACTGTAAAGGGTGTTGTTACATTACATATATGAGTAAGTTTATAATACTAGATGACTGTAAAGGGTGTTGTTACATGTACATATATGAGTAAGTTTATAATACTAGATGACTGTAAAGGGTGTTGTTACATGTACATATATGAGTAAGTTTATAATACTAGATGACTGTAAAGGGTGTTGTTACATGTACATATATGAGTAAGTTTATAATACTAGATGACTGTAAAGGGTGTTGTTACATGTACATATATGAGTAAGTTTATAATACTAGATGACTGTAAAGGGTGTTGTTACATGTACATATATGAGTAAGTTTATGATACTAGAGTGACTACTGTATGTTGTTGCATGTACATATATGAGTAAGTTTATAATACTAGATGACTGTAAAGGGTGTTGTTACATTACATATATGAGTAAGTTTATGATACTAGGATGACTACTGTATGTTGTTACATGTACATATATGAGTAAGTTTATAATACTAGATGACTGTAAAGGGTGTTGTTACATAACATATATGAGTAAGTTTATAATACTAGATGACTGTAAAGGGTGTTGTTACATGTACATATATGAGTAAGTTTATAATACTAGATGACTGTAAAAGGTGTGTTACATGTACATATATGAGTAAGTTTATAATACTAGATGACTGTAAAGGGTGTTGTTACATGTACATATATGAGTAAGTTTATAATACTAGATGACTGTAAAGGGTGTTGTTACATGTACATATATGAGTAAGTTTATAATACTAGATGACTATAAAGGGTGTTGTTACATATACATATATGAGTAAGTTTATAATACTAGATGACTGTAAAGGGTGTTGTTACATGTACATATATGAGTAAGTTTATAATACTAGATGACTGTAAAGGGTGTTGTTACATGTACATATATGAGTAAGTTTATGATACTAGATGACTGTAATGTATGTTGTTGCATGTACATATATGAGTAAGTTTATGATACTAGATGACTAATGTATGTTGTTACATGTACATATATGAGTAAGTTTATAATACTAGATGACTGTAAAGGGTGTTGTTACATGTACATATATGAGTAAGTTTATAATACTAGATGACGGTAAAGAGTGTTGTTACATGTACATGTATGAGTAAGTTTATAATACTAGATGACTGTAAAGGGTGTTGTTACATTACATATATGAGTAAGTTTATAATACTAGATGACTGTAAAGGGTGTTGTTGCATGTACATATATGAGTAAGTTTATGATACTAGATGACTAATGTATGTTGTTGCATGTACATATATGATTAAGTTTATGATACTAGGTGACTAATGTATGTTGTTACATTACATATATGAGTAAGTTTATAATACTAGATGGCTGTATAAAGTGTTGTTACATGTACATATATGAGTACGTTTATGATACTAGATGACTACTGTATGTTGTTTACATGTACATATATGAGTAAGTTTATAATACTAGATGACTGTAAAGGGTGTTGTTACATACATATATGAGTAAGTTTATAATACTAGATGACTGTATAGGGTGTTGTTACATGTACATATATGAGTAAGTTTATAATACCAGATGACTGTAAAGGGTGTTGTTACATTACATATATGAGTAAGTTTATAATACTAGATGACTGTAAAGGGTGTTGTTACATGTACATATATGAGTAAGTTTATGATACTAGATGACTATAAAGGGTGTTGTTACATTACATATATGAGTAAGTTTATAATACTAGATGGCTGTATAGGGTGTTGTTACATGTACATATGTGAGTAAGTTTATAATACCAGATGACTGTAAAGGGTGTTGTTACATTACATATATGAGTAAGTTTATAATACTAGATGACTGTAAAGGGTGTTGTTACATGTACATATATGAGTAAGTTTATAATACTAGATGACTGTAAAGGGTGTTGTTACATGTACATATATGAGTAAGTTTATAATACTAGATGACTGTAAAGGGTGTTGTTACATGTACATATATGAGTAAGTTTATAATACTAGATGACTGTAAAGGGTGTTGTTACATGTACATATATGAGTAAGTTTATAATACTAGATGACTGTAAAGGGTGTTGTTACATGTACATATATGAGTAAGTTTATAATACTAGATGACTGTAAAGGGTGTTGTTACATGTACATATATGAGTAAGTTTATAATACTAGATGACTGTAAAGGGTGTTGTTACATTACATATATGAGTAAGTTTATAATACTAGATGACTGTAAAGGGTGTTGTTACATGTACATATATGAGTAAGTTTATAATACTAGATGACTGTAAAGGGTGTTGTTACATTACATATATGAGTAAGTTTATAATACTAGATGACTGTAAAGGGTGTTGTTACATGTACATATATGAGTAAGTTTATAATACTAGATGACTGTAAAGGGTGTTGTTACATGTACATATATGAGTAAGTTTATAATACTAGATGACTGTAAAGGGTGTTGTTACATGTACATATATGAGTAAGTTTATAATACTAGATGACTGTAAAGGGTGTTGTTACATGTACATATATGAGTAAGTTTATAATACTAGATGACTGTAAAGGGTGTTGTTACATGTACATATATGAGTAAGTTTATGATACTAGATGACTACTGTATGTTGTTACATGTACATATATGAGTAAGTTTATAATACTAGATGACTGTAAAGGGTGTTGTTACATTACATATATGAGTAAGTTTATAATACTAGATGACTGTAAAGGGTGTTGTTACATGTACATATATGAGTAAGTTTATGATACTAGGTGACTAATGTATGTTGTTGCATGTACATATATGAGTAAGTTTATAATACTAGATGACTGTAAAGGTGTTGTTACATTACATATATGAGTAAGTTTATGATACTAGGTGACTACTGTATGTTGTTGCATGTACATATATGAGTAAGTTTATAATACTAGATGACTGTAAAGGGTGTTGTTACATTACATATATGAGTAAGTTTATAATACTAGATGACTGTATAGGGTGTTGTTACATGTACATATATGAGTAAGTTTATAATACTAGATGACTGTAAAGGGTGTTGTTACATGTACATATATGAGTAAGTTTATAATACTAGATGACTGTAAAGGGTGTTGTTACATGTACATATATGAGTAAGTTTATAATACTAGATGACTGTAAAGGGTGTTGTTACATGTACATATATGAGTAAGTTTATAATACTAGATGACTGTAAAGGGTGTTGTTACATGTACATATATGAGTAAGTTTATAATACTAGATGACTGTAAAGGGTGTTGTTACATGTACATATATGAGTAAGTTTATAATACTAGATGACTGTAAAGGTGTTGTTACATGTACATATATGAGTAAGTTTATAATACTAGATGACTGTAATGTATGTTGTTGCATGTACATATATGAGTAAGTTTATGATACTAGATGACTAATGGGTGTTGTTACATGTACATATATGAGTAAGTTTATAATACTAGATGACTGTAAAGGGTGTTGTTACATGTACATATATGAGTAAGTTTATAATACTAGATGACTGTAAAGGGTGTTGTTACATGTACATATATGAGTAAGTTTATAATACTAGATGACTGTAAAGGGTGTTGTTACATTACATATATGAGTAAGTTTATAATACTAGATGACTGTAAAGGGTGTTGTTACATGTACATATATGAGTAAGTTTATGATACTAGATGACTAATGTATGTTGTTGCATGTACATATATGAGTAAGTTTATGATACTAGATGACTGTAAAGGGTGTTGTTACATGTACATATATGAGTAAGTTTATAATACTAGATGACTGTAAAGGGTGTTGTTACATGTACATATATGAGTAAGTTTATAATACTAGATGACTGTAAAGGGTGTTGTTACATGTACATATATGAGTAAGTTTATAATACTAGATGACTGTAAAGGGTGTTGTTACATTACATATATGAGTAAGTTTATAATACTAGATGACTGTAAAAGTGTTGTTACATGTACATATATGAGTAAGTTTATGATACTAGATGACTATGGATGTTGTTGCATGTACATATATGAGTAAGTTTATAATACTAGATGACTGTAAAGGGTGTTGTTACATGTACATATATGAGTAAGTTTATAATACTAGATGACTGTAAGGGTGTTGTTACATGTACATATATGAGTAAGTTTATAATACCAGATGACTGTAAAGGGTGTTGTTACATTACATATATGAGTAAGTTTGTAATACTAGATGACTGTAAAGGGTGTTGTTACATGTACATGTATGAGTAAGTTTATGATACTAGATGACTGTAAAGGGTGTTGTTACATTACATATATGAGTAAGTTTGTAATACTAGATGACTGTAAAGGGTGTTGTTACATGTACATATATGAGTAAGTTTATAATACTAGATGACTGTAAAGGGTGTTGTTACATTACATATATGAGTAAGTTTATAATACTAGATGACTGTAAAGGGTGTTGTTACATGTACATATATGAGTAAGTTTATAATACTAGATGACTGTAAAGGGTGTTGTTGCATGTACATATATGAGTAAGTTTATGATACTAGATGACTGTATATGGTGTTGTTGCATGTACATATATGAGTAAGTTTATGATACTAGATGACTAAAGTATGTTGTTGCATGTACATATATGAGTAAGTTTATAATACTAGATGACTGTAAAGGGTGTTGTTACATGTACATATATGAGTAAGTTTATGATACTAGATGACTGTAAAGGGTGTTGTTACATGTACATATATGAGTAAGTTTATAATACTAGATGACTGTAAAGGGTGTTGTTACATGTACATATATGAGTAAGTTTATAATACTAGATGACTGTAAAGGGTGTTGTTACATGTACATATATGAGTAAGTTTATAATACTAGATGACTGTAAAGGGTGTTGTTACATTACATATATGAGTAAGTTTATAATACTAGATGACTGTAAAGGTGTTGTTACATGTACATATATGAGTAAGTTTACGATACTAGATGACTAATGTATGTTGTTGCATGTACATATATGAGTAAGTTCATAATACTAGATGACTGTAAAGGGTGTTGTTACATGTACATATATGAGTAAGTTTATAATACTAGATGACTAAAGGGTGTTGTTACATGTACATATATGAGTAAGTTTATAATACTAGATGACTGTAAAGGGTGTTGTTACATGTACATATATGAGTAAGTTTATAATACTAGATGACTGTAAAGGGTGTTGTTACATATACATATATGAGTAAGTTTATAATATTACATGACGGTAAAGGTGTGTTAAATGTACATATATGAGTAAGTTTATGATACTAGATGACTAATGTATGTTGTTACATGTACATATATGAGTAAGTTTATAATACTAGATGACTGTAAAGGGTGTTGTTACATGTACATATATGAGTAAGTTTATAATACTAGATGACTGTAAAGGGTGTTGTTACATGTACATATATGAGTAAGTTTATAATACTAGATGACTGTAAAGGGTGTTGTTACATGTACATATATGAGTAAGTTTATAATACTAGATGACTGTAAAGGGTGTTGTTACATGTACATATATGAGTAAGTTTATAATACTAGATGACTGTAAAGGGTGTTGTTACATGTACATATATGAGTAAGTTTATAATACTAGATGACTGTAAAGGTGTTGTTACATGTACATATATGAGTAAGTTTATGATACTAGATGACTAAAGTATGTTGTTACATGTACATATATGAGTAAGTTTATAATACTAGATGACTGTAAATGGTGTTGTTACATGTACATATATGAGTAAGTTTATGATACTAGGTGACTAATGTATGTTGTTGTACATGTACATATATGAGTAAGTTTATAATACTAGATGACTGTAAAGGGTGTTGTTACATTACATATATGAGTAAGTTTATGATACTAGATGACTACTGTATGTTGTTACATGTACATATATGAGTAAGTTTATAATACTAGATGACTGTAAAGGGTGTTGTTACATTACATATATGAGTAAGTTTATAATACTAGATGACTGTAAAGGGTGTTGTTACATGTACATATATGAGTAAGTTTATGATACTAGATGACTAATGTATGTTGTTGCATGTACATATATGAGTAAGTTTATAATACTAGATGACTGTAAAGGGTGTTGTTACATGTACATATATGAGTAAGTTTATAATACTAGATGACTGTATAGGGTGTTGTTACATGTACATATATGAGTAAGTTTATAATACTAGATGACTGTAAAGGGTGTTGTTACATGTACATATATGAGTAAGTTTATAATACTAGATGACTGTAAAGGGTGTTGTTACATGTACATATATGAGTAAGTTTATAATACTAGATGACTGTAAAGGGTGTTGTTACATGTACATATATGAGTAAGTTTATAATACTAGATGACTGTAAAGGGTGTTGTTACATGTACATATATGAGTAAGTTTATAATACTAGATGACTGTAAAAAGTGTTGTTACATGTACATATATGAGTAAGTTTATAATACTAGATGACTGTAAAGAGTGTTGTTACATGTACATATATGAGTAAGTTTATGATACTAGATGACTGTAATGTATGTTGTTACATGTACATATATGAGTAAGTTTATAATACTAGATGACTAATAGGGTGTTGTTACATGTACATATATGAGTAAGTTTATAATACTAGATGACTGTAAAGGGTGTTGTTACATGTACATATATGAGTAAGTTTATAATACTAGATGACTGTAAAGGGTGTTGTTACATTACATATATGAGTAAGTTTATAATACTAGATGACTGTATAAAGTGTGTTGTTACATGTACATATATGAGTAAGTTTATGATACTAGATGACTAATGTATGTTGTTACATGTACATATATGAGTAAGTTTATGATACTAGATGACTGTACTGTATGTTGTTGCATGTACATATATGAGTAAGTTTATGATACTAGATGACTGTAAAGGGTGTTGTTACATGTACATATATGAGTAAGTTTATAATACTAGATGACTGTATAGGGTGTTGTTACATGTACATATATGAGTAAGTTTATAATACTAGATGACTGTAAAGGGTGTTGTTACATGTACATATATGAGTAAGTTTATAATACTAGATGACTGTAAAGGGTGTTGTTACATGTACATATATGAGTAAGTTTATAATACTAGATGACTGTAAAGGGTGTTGTTACATTACATATATGAGTAAGTTTATGATACTAGGTGACTATTGTATGTTGTTACATGTACATATATGAGTAAGTTTATAATACTAGATGACTGTAAAGGGTGTTGTTACATTACATATATGAGTAAGTTTATAATACTAGATGACGGTAAAGGGTGTTGTTACATGTACATATATGAGTAAGTTTATAATACTAGATGACTGTAAAGGGTGTTGTTACATGTACATATATGAGTAAGTTTATAATACTAGATGATTGTAAAGGGTGTTGTTACATGTACATATATGAGTAAGTTTATAATACCAGATGACTGTAAAGGGTGTTGTTACATGTACATGTATGAGTAAGTTTATAATACTAGATGACTGTAAAGGTGTTGTTACATGTACATATATGAGTAAGTTTATGATACTAGATGACTAATGTATGTTGTTACATGTACATATATGAGTAAGTTTATAATACTAGATGACTGTAAAGGGTGTTGTTACATGTACATATATGAGTAAGTTTATAATACTAGATGACTATAAAGGGTGTTGTTACATTACATATATGAGTAAGTTTATAATACTAGATGGCCGTATAGGGTGTTGTTACATGTACATATATGAGTAAGTTTATAATACTTAATACTAGATGACTGTAAAGGGTGTGTTAAATGTACATATATGAGTAAGTTTATAATACTAGATGACTGTAAAGGGTGTTGTTACATGTACATATATGAGTAAGTTTATGATACTAGATGACTAATGTATGTTGTTACATGTACATATATGAGTAAGTTTATAATACTAGATGACTGTAAAGGGTGTTGTTACATGTACATATATGAGCAAGTTTATAATACTAGATGACTATAAAGGGTGTTGTTACATTAGATATATGAGTAAGTTTATAATACTAGATGACGGTAAAGGGTGTTGTTACACGTACATGTATGAGTAAGTTTATAATACTAGATGACTGTAAAGGGTGTTGTTACATGTACATGTATGAGTAAGTTTATAATACTAGATGACTGTAAAGGGTGTTGTTACATGTACATATATGAGTAAGTTTATGATACTAGATGACTAAAGTATGTTGTTGCATGTACATATATGAGTAAGTTTATAATACTTAATACTAGATGACTGTAAATGGTGTGTTAAATGTACATATATGAGTAAGTTTATGATACTAGGTGACTAATGTATGTTGTTGCATGTACATATATGAGTAAGTTTATAATACTAGATGACTGTAAAGGGTGTTGTTACATTACATATATGAGTAAGTTTATCATACTAGATGACTGTAGGGTGTTGTTACATGTACATATATGAGTAAGTTTATAATACTAGATGACTGTAAAGGGTGTTGTTACATTACATATATGAGTAAGTTTATAATACTAGATGACTGTAAAGGGTGTTGTTACATGTACATATATGAGTAAGTTTATGATACTAGATGACTGTAATGGGTGTTGTTACATGTACATATATGAGTAAGTTTATAATACTAGATGACTGTAAAGGGTGTTGTTACATGTACATATATGAGTAAGTTTATAATACTAGATGACTGTAAAGGGTGTTGTTACATGTACATATATGAGTAAGTTTATAATACTAGATGACTGTAAAGGGTGTTGTTACATGTACATATATGAGTAAGTTTATAATACTAGATGACTGTAAAGGGTGTTGTTACATGTACATATATGAGTAAGTTTATAATACTAGATGACTGTAAAGGGTGTTGTTACATGTACATATATGAGTAAGTTTATAATACTAGATGACTGTAAAGGGTGTTGTTACATGTACATATATGAGTAAGTTTATAATACTAGATGACTGTAAAGGGTGTTGTTACATTACATATATGAGTAAGTTTATAATACTAGATGACTGTAAAGGGTGTTGTTACATGTACATATATGAGTAAGTTTATGATACTAGATGACTGTAATGTATGTTGTTACATGTACATATATGAGTAAGTTTATGATACTAGATGACTAATGTATGTTGTTACATGTACATATATGAGTAAGTTTATAATACTAGATGACTGTAAAGGGTGTTGTTACATGTACATATATGAGTAAGTTTATAATACTAGATGACTGTAAAGGGTGTTGTTACATACATATATGAGTAAGTTTATAATACTAGATGACTGTAAAGGGTGTTGTTACATGTACATATATGAGTAAGTTTATGATACTAGATGACTAATGTATGTTGTTACATGTACATATATGAGTAAGTTTATGATACTAGATACTGTATAGGGTGTTTATGTGTATGTACATATATGAGTAAGTTTATGATACTAGATGACTGTAAAGGGTGTTGTTACATAACATATATGAGTAAGTTTATAATACTATATGACTGTATAGGGTGTTGTTACATGTACATATATGAGTAAGTTTATAATACTAGATGACTGTAAAGGGTGTTGTTACATTACATATATGAGTAAGTTTATAATACTAGATGACTGTAAAGGGTGTTGTTACATGTACATATATGAGTAAGTTTATAATACTAGATGACTGTAAAGGGTGTTGTTACATTACATATATGAGTAAGTTTATGATACTAGATGACTACTGTATGTTGTTGCATGTACATATATGAGTAAGTTTATAATACTAGATGACTGTAAAGGGTGTTGTTACATGTACATATATGAGTAAGTTTATAATACTAGATGACTGTAAAGGGTGTTGTTACATGTACATATATGAGTAAGTTTATAATACTAGATGACTGTAAGGGTGTTGTTACATGTACATATATGAGTAAGTTTATAATACTAGATGACTGTAAAGGGTGTTGTTACATGTACATATATGAGTAAGTTTATAATACTAGATGACTGTAAAGGGTGTTGTTACATGTACATATATGAGTAAGTTTATAATACTAGATGACTGTAAAGGGTGTTGTTACATGTACATATATGAGTAAGTTTATAATACTAGATGACTGTAAAGGGTGTTGTTACATGTACATATATGAGTAAGTTTATAATACTAGATGACTGTAAAGGGTGTTGTTACATGTACATATATGAGTAAGTTTATAATACTAGATGACTGTAAAGGGTGTTGTTACATGTACATATATGAGTAAGTTTATGATACTAGATGACTGTAAAGGGTGTTGTTACATGTACATATATGAGTAAGTTTATAATACTAGATGACTGTAAAGGGTGTTGTTACATGTACATATATGAGTAAGTTTATAATACTAGATGACTGTAAAGGGTGTTGTTACATGTACATATATGAGTAAGTTTATAATACTAGATGACTGTAAAGGGTGTTGTTACATGTACATATATGAGTAAGTTTATAATACTAGATGACTGTAAAGGGTGTTGTTACATGTACATATATGAGTAAGTTTATGATACTAGATGACTAACTGTATGTTGTTGCATGTACATATATGAGTAAGTTTATAATACTAGATGACTGTAAAGGGTGTTGTTACATTACATATATGAGTAAGTTTATAATACTAGATGACTGTAAAGGGTGTTGTTACATGTACATATATGAGTAAGTTTATGATACTAGGTGACTGTACTGTATGTTGTTACATGTACATATATGAGTAAGTTTATAATACTAGATGACTGTAAAGGGTGTTGTTACATGTACATATATGAGTAAGTTTATAATACTAGATGACTGTATAGGGTGTTGTTACATGTACATATATGAGTAAGTTTATAATACTAGATGACTGTAAAGGGTGTTGTTACATGTACATATATGAGTAAGTTTATAATACTAGATGACTGTAAAGGGTGTTGTTACATGTACATATATGAGTAAGTTTATAATACTAGATGACTGTAAAGGGTGTTGTTACATGTACATATATGAGTAAGTTTATAATACTAGATGACTGTAAAGGGTGTTGTTACATGTACATATATGAGTAAGTTTATAATACTAGATGACTGTAAAGGGTGTTGTTACATGTACATATATGAGTAAGTTTATAATACTAGATGACTGTAAAGGGTGTTGTTACATGTACATATATGAGTAAGTTTATGATACTAGATGACTAATGTATGTTGTTGCATGTACATATATGAGTAAGTTTATGATACTAGATGACTAAATGTATGTTGTTACATGTACATATATGAGTAAGTTTATAATACTAGATGACTGTAAAGGGTGTTGTTACATGTACATATATGAGTAAGTTTATAATACTAGATGACTGTAAAGGGTGTTGTTACATGTACATATATGAGTAAGTTTATAATACTAGATGACTGTAAAGGGTGTTGTTACATGTACATATATGAGTAAGTTTATGATACTAGATGACTAATGTATGTTGTTACATGTACATATATGAGTAAGTTTATGATACTAGATGACTAATGTATGTTGTTACATGTACATATATGAGTAAGTTTATAATACTAGATGACTGTAAAGGGTGTTGTTACATGTACATATATGAGTAAGTTTATAATACTAGATGACTGTAAAGGGTGTTGTTACATTACATATATGAGTAAGTTTATAATACTAGATGACTGTAAAGGGTGTTGTTACATGTACATATATGAGTAAGTTTATAATACTAGATGACTGTAAAGGTGTTGTTACATGTACATATATGAGTAAGTTTATAATACTAGATGACTGTAATGGTGTTGTTACATGTACATATATGAGTAAGTTTATGATACTAGGTGACTACTGGATGTTGTTACATGTACATATATGAGTAAGTTTATAATACTAGATGACTGTAAAGGGTGTTGTTACATTACATATATGAGTAAGTTTATAATACTAGATGACTGTATAGGGTGTTGTTACATGTACATATATGAGTAAGTTTATAATACTAGATGACTGTAAAGGGTGTTGTTACATTACATATATGAGTAAGTTTATAATACTAGATGACTGTAAAGGGTGTTGTTACATGTACATATATGAGTAAGTTTATAATACTAGATGACTGTAAAGGGTGTTGTTACATTACATATATGAGTAAGTTTATAATACTAGATGACTGTAAAGGGTGTTGTTACATGTACATGTATGAGTAAGTTTATAATACTAGATGACTGTAAGGGTGTTGTTACATGTACATATATGAGTAAGTTTATAATACTAGATGACTGTAAAGGGTGTTGTTACATGTACATATATGAGTAAGTTTATAATACTAGATGACTGTAAAGGGTGTTGTTACATGTACATATATGAGTAAGTTTATGATACTAGATGACTGTACTGTAATGGTGTTGTTACATGTACATATATGAGTAAGTTTATGATACTAGATGACTGTAAAGTATGTTGTTGCATGTACATATATGAGTAAGTTTATAATACTAGATGACTGTAAAGGGTGTTGTTACATGTACATGTATGAGTAAGTTTATAATAATAGATGACTGTATAGGGTGTTGTTACATGTACATATATGAGTAAGTTTATAATACCAGATGACTGTAAAGGGTGTTGTTACATGTACATATATGAGTAAGTTTATAATACTAGATGACTGTAAAGGTGTGTTAAATGTACATATATGAGTAAGTTTACGATACTAGATGACTAATGTATGTTGTTGCATGTACATATATGAGTAAGTTCATAATACTAGATGACTGTAAAGGGTGTTGTTACATGTACATATATGAGTAAGTTTATAATACTAGATGACTATAAAGGGTGTTGTTACATTACATATATGAGTAAGTTTATAATACTAGATGGCCGTATAGGGTGTTGTTACATGTACATATATGAGTAAGTTATATAATACTAGATGACTGTAAAGGGTGTTGTTACATGTACATGTATGAGTAAGTTTATAATACTAGATGACTGTAAAGGGTGATGTTACATTACATATATGAGTAAGTTTATGATACTAGGTGACTAATGTATGTTGTTACATGTACATATATGAGTAAGTTTATAATACTAGATGACTATAAAGGGTGTTGTTACATTACATATATGAGTAAGTTTATAATACTAGATGACCGTAAAGGGTGTTGTTACATGTACATATATGAGTAAGTTTATAATACTAGATGACTGTAAAGGGTGTTGTTACATGTACATATATGAGTAAGTTTATAATACTAGATGACTGTATAAGGGTGTTGTTACATGTACATATATGAGTAAGTTTATAATACTAGATGACTGTAAAGGGTGTTGTTACATGTACATATATGAGTAAGTATTATAATACTAGATGACTGTAAAGGGTGTTGTTACATGTACATATATGAGTAAGTTTATGATACTAGGTGACTAATGTATGTTGTTGCATGTACATATATGAGTAAGTTTATAATACTAGATGACTGTAAAGGGTGTTGTTACATTACATATATGAGTAAGTTTATGATACTAGATGACTACTGTATGTTGTTACATGTACATATATGAGTAAGTTTATAATACTAGATGACTGTAAAGGGTGTTGTTACATTACATATATGAGTAAGTTTATAATACTAGATGACTGTAAAGGGTGTTGTTACATGTACATATATGAGTAAGTTTATGATACTAGATGACTAATGTATGTTGTTACATGTACATATATGAGTAAGTTTATAATACTAGATGACTGTAAAGGGTGTTGTTACATTACATATATGAGTAAGTTTATGATACTAGGTGACTACTGTATGTTCTTGCATGTACATATATGAGTAAGTTTATAATACTAGATGACTGTAAAGGGTGTTTTTACATAACATATATGAGTAAGTTTATAATACTAGATGACTGTATAGGGTGTTGTTACATGTACATATATGAGTAAGTTTATAATACTAGATGACTGTAAAGGGTGTTGTTACATGTACATGTATGAGTAAGTTTATAATACTAGATGACTGTAAAGGGTGTTGTTACATGTACATATATGAGTAAGTTTATAATACTAGATGACTGTAAAGGGTGTTGTTACATGTACATATATGAGTAAGTTTATAATACTAGATGACTGTAAAGGGTGTTGTTACATATACATATATGAGTAAGTTTATAATACTAGATGACTGTAAAGGGTGTTGTTACATTACATATATGAGTAAGTTTATAATACTAGATGACTGTAAAGAGTGTTGTTACATGTACATATATGAGTAAGTTTATGATACTAGATGACTAATGTATGTTGTTGCATGTACATATATGAGTAAGTTTATGATACTAGATGACTAATGTATGTTGTTGCATGTACATATATGAGTAAGTTTATAATACTAGATGACTGTAAAGGGTGTTGTTACATGTACATATATGAGTAAGTTTATAATACTAGATGACTATAAAGGGTGTTGTTACATTACATATATGAGTAAGTTTATAATACTAGATGACTGTAAAGGGTGTTGTTACATGTACATATATGAGTAAGTTTATGATACTAGATGACTAATGTATGTTGTTACATGTACATATATGAGTAAGTTTATGATACTAGGTGACTACTGTATATTGTTGCATGTACATATATGAGTAAGTTTATAATACTAGATGACTGTAAAGGGTGTTGTTACATACATATATGAGTAAGTTTATAATACTAGATGACTGTATAGGGTGTTGTTACATGTACATATATGAGTAAGTTTATAATACTAGATGACTGTAAAGGGTGTTGTTACATGTACATATATGAGTAAGTTTATAATACTAGATGACTGTAAAGGGTGTTGTTACATGTACATGTATGAGTAAGTTTACAATACTAGATGACTGTAAAGGTGTTGTTACATGTACATATATGAGTAAGTTTATGATACTAGATGACTACTGTATGTTGTTACATGTACATATATGAGTAAGTTTATAATACTAGATGACTGTAAAGGATGTTGTTACATGTACATATATGAGTAAGTTTATAATACTAGATGGCTGTATAGGGTGTTGTTACATGTACATATGTGAGTAAGTTTATAATACTAGATGACTGTAAAGGGTGTTGTTACATGTACATATATGAGTAAGTTTATAATACTAGATGACTGTTAAGGGTGTTGTTACATCACATATATGAGTAAGTTTATAATACTAGATGACTGTATAGGGTGTTGTTACATGTACATATATGAGTAAGTTTATGATACTAGATGACTAATGTATGTTGTTACATGTACATATATGAGTAAGTTTATGATACCTAGGTGACTACTGTAGTTTATGATACTAGGTGTATGTTGTACATGTACATATATGAGTAAGTTTATGATACTAGATGACTGTAAAGGGTGTTGTTACATAACATATATGAGTAAGTTTATAATACTAGATGACTGTATAGGGTGTTGTTACATGTACATATATGAGTAAGTTTATAATACCAGATGACTGTAAAGGGTGTTGTTACATTACATATATGAGTAAGTTTGTAATACTAGATGACTGTAAAGGGTGTTGTTACATGTACATATATGAGTAAGTTTATGATACTAGATGACTGTAAAGGGTGTTGTTACATTACATATATGAGTAAGTTTATAATACTAGATGACTGTAAAGGGTGTTGTTACATGTACATATATGAGTAAGTTTATAATACTAGATGACTGTAAAGGGTGTTGTTACATGTACATATATGAGTAAGTTTATAATACTAGATGACTGTAAAGGGTGTTGTTACATGTACATATATGAGTAAGTTTATAATACTAGATGACTGTAAAGGGTGTTGTTACATGTACATATATGAGTAAGTTTATAATACTAGATGACTGTAAAGGGTGTTGTTACATGTACATATATGAGTAAGTTTATAATACTAGATGACTGTAAAGGGTGTTGTTACATTACATATATGAGTAAGTTTATAATACTAGATGACTGTAAAGGGTGTTGTTACATGTACATATATGAGTAAGTTTATAATACTAGATGACTGTAAAGGGTGTTGTTACATGTACATATATGAGTAAGTTTATAATACTAGATGACTGTAAAGGGTGTTGTTACATGTACATATATGAGTAAGTTTATAATACTAGATGACTGTAAAGGGTGTTGTTACATGTACATATATGAGTAAGTTTATAATACTAGATGACTGTAAAGGGTGTTGTTACATTACATATATGAGTAAGTTTATAATACTAGATGAGTGTAAAGGGTGTTGTTACATGTACATATATGAGTAAGTTTATAATACTAGATGAGTGTAAAGGGTGTGTTACATGTACATATATGAGTAAGTTTATGATACTAGGTGACCACTGTATGTTGTTACATGTACATATATGAGTAAGTTTATAATACTAGATGACTGTAAAGGGTGTTGTTACATTACATATATGAGTAAGTTTATAATACTAGATGACTGTAAAGGGTGTTGTTACATATACATATATGAGTAAGTTTATGATACTAGGTGACTAATGTATGTTGTTGCATGTACATATATGAGTAAGTTTATAATACTAGATGACTGTAAAGGTGTTGTTACATTACATATATGAGTAAGTTTATGATACTAGAGGTGACTACTGTATGTTCTTGCATGTACATATATGAGTAAGTTTATAATACTAGATGACTGTAAAGGGTGTTGCTACATAACATATATGAGTAAGTTTATAATACTATATGACTGTATAGGGTGTTGTTACATGTACATATATGAGTAAGTTTATAATACTAGATGACTGTAAAGGGTGTTGTTACATGTACATATATGAGTAAGTTTATAATACTAGATGACTGTAAAGGGTGTTGTTACATGTACATATATGAGTAAGTTTATAATACTAGATGACTGTAAAGGGTGTTGTTACATATACATATATGAGTAAGTTTATAATACTAGATGATTGTAAAGGGTGTTGTTACATATACATATATGAGTAAGTTTATAATACTAGATGACTGTAAAGGGTGTTGTTACATGTACATGTATGAGTAAGTTTATAATACTAGATGACTGTAAAGGGTGTTGTTGCATGTACATATATGAGTAAGTTTATGATACTAGATGACTAATGTATGTTGTTACATGTACATATATGAGTAAGTTTATGATACTAGATGACTAATGTATGTTGTTGCATGTACATATATGAGTAAGTTTATAATACTAGATGACTGTAAAGGGTGTTGTTACATGTACATATATGAGTAAGTTTATAATACTAGATGACTATAAAGGGTGTTGTTACATGTACATATGTGAGTAAGTTTATAATACCAGATGACTGTAAAGGGTGTTGTTACATTACATATATGAGTAAGTTTATAATACTAGATGACTGTAAAGGGTGTTGTTACATTACATATATGAGTAAGTTTATGATACTAGATGACTGTAAAGGGTGTTGTTACATTACATATATGAGTAAGTTTATAATACTAGATGGCTGTATAGGGTGTTGTTACATGTACATATATGAGTAAGTTTATAATACTAGATGATTGTAAAGGGTGTTGTTAGATGTACATATATGAGTAAGTTTATAATACTAGATGAGTGTAAAGGGTGTGTTACATGTACATATATGAGTAAGTTTATAATACTAGATGACTGTAAAGGGTGTGTTACATGTACATATATGAGTAAGTTTATGATACTAGGTGACTAAACTGTATGTTCTTGCATGTACATATATGAGTAAGTTTATAATACTAGATGACTGTAAAGGGTGTTGTTACATTACATATATGAGTAAGTTTATAATACTAGATGACTGTAAAGGGTGTTGTTACATATACATATATGAGTAAGTTTATGATACTAGGTGACTAATGTATGTTGTTGCATGTACATATATGAGTAAGTTTATAATACTAGATGACTGTAAAAGGTGTTGCTACATTACATATATGAGTAAGTTTATGATACTAGGTGACTACTGTATGTTCTTGCATGTACGTATATGAGTAAGTTTATAATACTAGATGACTGTAAAGGATATTTTTACATAACATATATGAGTAAGTTTATAATATTATATGACTGTATAGGGTGTTGTTACATGTACATATATGAGTAAGTTTATAATACTAGATGAGTGTAAAGGGTGTGTTACATGTACATATATGAGTAAGTTTATAATACTAGATGACTGTAAAGGGTGTTGTTACATGTACATATATGAGTAAGTTTATAATACTAGATGACTGTAAAGGGTGTTGTTGTACATACATATATGAGTAAGTTTATAATACTAGATGATTGTAAAGGGTGTTGTTACATACATATATGAGTAGGATTATAATACTAGATGACTATAAAGGGTGTTGTTACATTACATATATGAGTAAGTTTATAATATTAGATGTCTGTAAAGAGTGTTGTGACATGTACATATATGAGTAAGTTTACGATACTAGATGCCTAATGTATGTTGTTGCATGTACATATATGATTAAGTTTATGATACTAGGTGACTAATGTATGTTGTTACATGTAGATATATGAGTAAGTTTATAATACTAGATGACTGTAAAGGGTGTTGTTACATGTACATATATGAGTAAGTTTATAATACTAGATGACTATAAAGGGTGTTGTTACATGTACATATATGAGTAAGTTTATAATACTAGATGACTGTAAAGGGTGTTGTTACATTACATATATGAGTAAGTTTATAATACTAGATGACTGTAAAGGGTGTTGTTACATGTACATATATGAGTAAGTTTATGATACTAGATGACTGTAAAGGGTGTTGTTACATTACATATATGAGTAAGTTTATAATACTAGATGACTGTATAGGTGTTGTTACATGTACATATATGAGTAAGTTTATAATACTAGATGACCATAAAGGGTGTTGTTACATGTACATATATGAGTAAGTTTATAATACTAGATGACTGTAAAGGGTGTTGTTACATGTACATGTATGAGTAAGTTTATAATACTAGATGACTGTAAAGGGTGTTGTTACATGTACATATATGAGTAAGTTTATGATACTAGATGACTGTATATGGTGTTGTTGCATGTACATATATGAGTAAGTTTATGATACTAGATGACTAAAGTATGTTGTTACATGTACATATATGAGTAAGTTTATAAGTTTATAATACTAGATGACTGTAAAGGGTGTGTTAAATGTACATATATGACTAAGTTTATGATACTAGATGACTGTATAGGGTGTTGTTACATGTACATATATGAGTAAGTTTATAATACTAGATGAATGTAAAGGGTGTTGTTACATATACATATATGAGTAAGTTTATAATACTAGATGACTGTAAAGGGTGTTGTTACATGTACATATATGAGTAAGTTTATAATACTAGATGACTGTAAAGGGTGTTGTTACATTACATATATGAGTAAGTTTATAATATTAGATGACTGTAAAGGTGTGTTAAATGTACATATATGAGTAAGTTTACGATACTAGATGACTAATGTATGTTGTTGCATGTACATATATGAGTAAGTTCATAATACTAGATGACTGTAAAGGGTGTTGTTACATGTACATATATGAGTAAGTTTATAATACTAGATGACTATAAAGGGTGTTGTTACATTACATATATGAGTAAGTTTATAATACTAGATGGCCGTATAGGGTGTTGTTACATGTACATATATGAGTAAGTTTATAATACTTAATACTAGATGACTGTAAAGGGTGTGTTAAATGTACATATATGAGTAAGTTTATAATATTACATGACTGTAAAGGTGTGTTAAATGTACATATATGAGTAAGTTTACGATACTAGGTGACTAATGTATGTTGTTACATGTACATATATGAGTAAGTTTATAATACTAGATGACTGTAAAGGGTGTTGTTACATGTACATATATGAGCAAGTTTATAATACTAGATGACTATAAAGGGTGTTGTTACATTAGATATATGAGTAAGTTTATAATACTAGATGACGGTAAAGGGTGTTGTTACATGTACATGTATGAGTAAGTTTATAATACTAGATGACTGTAAAGGGTGTTGTTGCATGTACATATATGAGTAAGTTTATGATACTAGATGACTGTATATGGTGTTGTTGCACGTACATATATGAGTAAGTTTATGATACTAGATGACTAAAGTATGTTGGTGCATGTACATATATGAGTAAGTTTATAATACTTAATACTAGATGACTGTAAAGGGTGTGTTAAATGTACATATATGAGTAAGTTTATGATACTAGATGACTGTATAGGGTGTTGTTACATGTACATATATGAGTAAGTTTATAATACTAGATGAATGTAAAGGGTGTTGTTACATATACATATATGAGTAAGTTTATAATACTAGATGATTGTAAAGGGTATTGTTACATATACATATATGAGTAAGTTTATAATATTACATGACTGTAAAGGGTGTGTTAAATGTACATATATGAGTAAGTTTACGATACTAGATGACTAATGTATGTTGTTGCATGTACATATATGATACTAGGTGACTAATGTATGTTGTTACATGTAGATATATGAGTAAGTTCATAATACTAGATGACTGTAAAGGGTGTTGTTACATGTACATATATGAGTAAGTTTATAATACTAGATGACTATAAACGGTGTTGTTACATTTACATATATGAGTAAGTTTATAATACTAGATGACTATAAAGGGTGTTGTTACATTACATATATGAGTAAGTTTATAATACTAGATGGCTGTATAGGGTGTTGTTACATGTACATATATGAGTAAGTTTATAATACTAGATGATTGTAAAGGGTGTTGTTACATATACATATATGAGTAGGATTATAATACTAGATGACTATAAAGGGTGTTGTTACATTACATATATGAGTAAGTTTATAATATTACATGACTGTAAAGGTGTGTTAAATGTACATATATGAGTAAGTTTACGATACTAGATGACTAATGTATGTTGTTGCATGTACATATATGATTAAGTTTAGGATACTAGGTGACTAATGTATGTTGTTACATGTAGATATATGAGTAAGTTCATAATACTAGATGACTGTAAAGGGTGTTGTTACATGTACATATATGAGTAAGTTTATAATACTAGATGACTATAAAGGGTGTTGTTACATTTACATATATGAGTAAGTTTATAATACTAGATGACTATAAAGGGTGTTGTTACATTACATATATGAGTAAGTTTATAATACTAGATGACGGTAAAGGGTGTTGTTACATGTACATTTATGAGTAAGTTTATGATACTAGATGACTGTTAAGGGTGTTGTTGCATGTACATATATGAGTAAGTTTATAATACTAGATGACTGTAAAGGGTGTTGTTATATGTACATTTATGAGTAAGTTTATGATACTAGATGACTGTTAAGGGATGTTGTTACATGTATATTGTTGTTTATTTTGTGTGATTATTCATACTGACAATCATTTTGGTTTATTTTCTGTGATTAATCAATACTGACAATCATTGTGGTTTATTTTCTGTGATTAACCATGCTGACAATAATTTTGGTTTATTTTCTGTGATTATCTATGCTGACAATCATTGTGGTTTATTTTCTGTGATTATCTATGCTGACAATAATTTTGGTTTATTTTCTGTGATTATCTATGCTGACAATAATTTTGGTTTATTTTTTGTTGTTATCCATATTGACTCTCATTATGGCGGTATTTTACTTTACTCTCGTATTTCTTTTCACATTTGTGGTTTTCACTGCTAAACATTTTTTTTTATTTCCTGCCATTCCATCTTGTGCAGAGATCGAATATTCCAATACCATAAGTGCAAGACAAAATAAATGACAAATCAATACTCTTTAAAAACTTGTTCTTTCAACACGTGGTCACGTGAATAAAATGTAAATTACACCAAAATGTTTTACCACATGAACTGGTTTAGATCTATAACATCTATAACAAAGCCACAAAGATATATCGAACCAAACACATTCAGTATGTTCTGAAAAATAAAGAGGAAACAGATTAATACATTTGTATATATACATTATTTCACTGTACTGTAGTTGAACGGTCAGTTTGTGTGTTTAAAATACTAAAAGATGTTGTGATGTAGAGGTTGTGGCACCAGGGTAATGGTATAGGTAAGTAAAGAAATCTTAACACAATAAGTTATATAGTCATGGAAGACATTTTACACTCACATATGTAACCTGTTGTGGAGAACTCTACTGACTGTTGAGGAATATTCTTCCAGCTTCTATCTTACTGGATGGTTATCACCGTTTCTCTTCCTGATTCTTGTGTTGATGATATTAGCTGAATATTTACAGACATGAGTTTCACCTCAAATCCACACTTTCTTGGATCATAATGAGGGTTGTTACAGTTTTGACCACCAACATACATAATTTCAATTGGATTACATGCACATTGACCATTAATATACATAATTCCAGATGGATTACATGCACATTGACCATTAATATACATAATTCCAGATGGATTACATGCACATTGACCATTAATATACATAATTCCAGATGGATTACATGCACATTGACCATTAATATACATAATTCCAGATGGATTACATGCACATTGACCATTAATATACATAATTCCAGATGGATTACATGCACATTGACCATTAATATACATAATTCCAGATGGATCACGTATACATCGACCGTTAGCATACGCGATTCTTGCTGTATAACATGCTCTATTACAGATTAATGTAATAATTCTTGCTGTATAATATGCCCTATTACAGATTAACATAATAATTTTTGCTGTATAATATGCCCTATTACAGATTAACATAATTCTTCCTGTATAATATTCCCTATGACAGATTAACATAATAATTTTTGCTGTATAATATGACCTATGACAGATTAACATAATAATTCTTGCTGTATAATATGACCTATGACAGATTAACATAATAATTTTTGCTGTATAATATGACCTATTACAGATTAACATAGTAATTCTTTCTGTATAATATGACCTATTACAGATTAACATAATAATTCTTGCTGTATAATATGACCTATGATTCTCGACGGACTAGTTGATTTCAAAATTTCCATTAATCAACAGAAACACAAACATTCACAACATCCTCTTATTCTTCTATTAGTTCTCAAGAGAATTGTATTATTATTGAAGTTTAGAAATAGGTCATCACGATACGCACATGAACCAGTGCAGTAATTACAAATTTTATTGTGCACAACTGCAGCTGCTCCACAACCGCGGTAAGAATTATTTCAAACAAATCGAACAGAGAGAAAAACAAAACAGTATTAGTGGAACCAAAAACATGTACATTTTTCTTAGAATGGAACTGTTTTTGTGGAAACATTTAGCTTTTTCGCCGATAAAGTTAACCCTAAAAGTACTAGTGATCATCTTTCGAACTTGACAGAGGTAGTTTATCTTATTGTAAGTAACCACGGTAACTGTAAGTAAACAGTCTGAAGTGACATAAAATTACGTTGCAGCAAAATATTATAAGTTATCTGGATCCAGTTGATTGTTGTTTTAGTTCGTAAATATAAAATAACAGCAGTTTCGAGTTGAGATCGTAATATGGCACTAAAACAGTTTTCCAGATATATTTTAAGATTTGTTTTTATTCGTCAATTTTATATGTCTTCTCCAAGGTCAATAAGAAACCTTTAAAACATACTTTTCATGGATTAGTATGTTCATTTATGTATATTTAAGTTTCGGCTGTAAAAGTCAACCCTGTCACTACTACTCTTAAAGAAGAAATCAAACACATAACCTTAATGAGTGAAACAGTTTCAGGTCAGATAGAATAGCTAAATTTTTTGTTGAAGGTTAATTTAGTCAGAAATATGATTATTCGAAATAATCCGATTTTTTATTTATCTCATCCATTATTTATCGGACGCTGTTAGTTTTATGTGGAGAACTTAAAAAAGTGCCGCCAGTTTGCAGCGGAAGTGCTTGGCAACTCTCCAAACGATAGATCGATAGAAGACATTTATCTAAGTCTATACAAGCAGTGAAAGTGGTAGGTTGTCTCTGGCTTATTCAAGAGATTTACAAGTTCTGGATTTCACGGCATTCGAACAGGAGTGAAACTACTTCACAAGAAGTTTATTTCCGTGTGTTTAATTCTATATGTTTTAACTGTCTGATTTTTTTCTTAATTAACTAACATGTTATACCGAAAACAAAATGGCGCTAAACAATTTTTTGACTAGTTAGTGTTGCTGCTCCAGATCCATATATCTAACGTTGCTATTCAGAATATGAGACTACAATATACTTCAATATTCCATCTTAGTGTCCCTAGACATTATTTTGTGTTATATTGGTATTACAAGAAGGTTCAATAAACAATCATGATGAGGCTAGATACTAGGACTACTACAAGCTTCAACATTCCATCTTGGTAACCCTAAACATTATTTTATGTTATATGGGAACTACAGCAATATTCAATTCAATTATGATGAAGATACTAGGATGACAGTATATTTCAATATGCAGTATTTGTTAAGTGTAGATTTAATCGTTTCTAATTAGAACTCTAAAGAATGTTTTTGTTAAATATGTATACATGAAGACAGTAGATGTCTAGTTTCTACACATAACAAACATCTTTCACCAAATATAAAGACAATTTAATTTAAAATTAATACCAGTATGATAAGAAAACGTAATCTATCGAAACTCCCATAAAGATTCCAAACTCTGGGCTACTTGCACACAGGGCTCACACGTACGACAAGTAGCTTTAATAATCACCTTAACAGGTTAGCTAGGAAGTTAACACATAATATAAAAAAAACTCAATATAGAAAAATTACGGATAAAAACAAAGTCTTTTTAACTTAACTGCAAGTTTTATACTTAAATGAAACTACAAATTATACGCTTGCCAGTGGCACAGTGGACTTGCAACGCTAGAAACCGGGTTTCGATACCTGTGGTGGGTAGGCGGTGTGCAGATAACCCATTGTACTGTTTTGTGATTAAGTTAAACAAAAAATGCAAACTATATTTATTTTAAATATAAATTATATGTAAGAATTAACTTTTTAATACAATATGTGACGAAAGAAGACCATTGAAATCCAAAATGCCACATAAAGCAAACGATATGAAATACATTCTTTATTTACAGAGTTTACTGAAATTTACACCCAGTCACGGATATGTTGCAGTATATTAACTGGTCACGTTATTAACCAGTCACGTCACTTACTGTTAGAGACAGTGCTCACGACTCAAAACAAGTGTGCAAGCATATTGCGTGTTCTGTTCCGGGCAATTTGTCACAACGTTCGTGCATATCTGTAATGCAGTTTTAATACAGAAGATTGATCAAGAAAGTAATTAGGTTTCTTTCGCCCGTTACATATTAAACTAGGTCTTTCATTAGGGTATCACGTGTGCTCTCTTGTAGAAAAAAAATTGTATGAAAAGCTGAACAGTACGAGCTACTAAACAGTGATCTTCTTCATTAGTGAGTTAGTTGATACTTTGAGAAAACAAACATCCCCAACTTTAAAGTGATAAACAGTAACGCCTGTTTCACACACACCATGGGAAAGAATAGCATTGTTGTCCTGTTTATATAGTGGCTTGTTTTCTCAGTCTTTGATAATTATACTGATTCTTTCCCAGAGATTTACGGATATTTGTTACTTCATCAAGACGTCTCATAACACAGTAAATACAATATATATACAAGAGTTTTAGTCTTCGATTGTATTTCATATTTAATAACAATTGTAAAAAGCTGTCCTTTACTGACTGATCTCTTCAACTGATAAATACAATGAAAGGGAAGACAGTTCACATTTATTCTCACGTATGTTTTCTATCCAATCTTTGATTATTCTGTTGATATTCCCTGAATGAAGAAAATCACTTCACTTGAGAATAACACACAAGTATTGATGTCAGATACCATCTTACAAGATACTAAAGCTAATCACGAAAACGAACTCACTAAGGAAGCACTAGCATCTGATACAAAGACGGAAAATGTTGATGTTTAGTATAAAGGAATGACTAACATCTGGCACAAAGACAAGGAATTTTGATGTTTAGTATAAAATAATCACTAACACCAGGTACAAAGACAGGGAATGTTGATGTTTAGTATAATAGAATCACTAACATCAGGCACAAAGACAGGGAATGTTGATGTTTAGTATAATAGAATCACTAACATCAGGCACAAAGACAGGGAATGTTGATGTTTAGTACAAAGGAATCACTAACATCTGGCACAAAGACAGGGAATGTTCATGTTTAGTATAATAGAATCACTAACATCAGGCACAAAGAGAATGAATCTTTATATTTAGAATAAAGGAATCACCAATATCAGGCACAAAGACAGGGAATGTTGATGTTTAGTATAATAGAATCACTAACATCAGGCACAAAGACAGGGAATGTGATGTTTAGTATAAAGGAATGACTAACATCAGGCACAAAGACAGGGAATGTTGATGTTTAGTATAAAGGAAGCACTAACATCAGGCACAAAGACAGGGAATGTTGATGTTTAGTATAAAGGAATGACCAATATCAGGCACAAAGACTGGGAATGTGATGTTTAGAATAAAGGAAGCACTAACATCAGGCACAAAGACAGGGAATGTGATGTTTAGTATAAAGGAATGACTAACATCAGGCACAAAGACAGGGAATGTTGATGTTTAGTATAAAGGAAGCACTAACATCAGGCACAAAGACAGGGAATGTTGATGTTTAGTATAAAGGAATGACCAATATCAGGCACAAAGACTGGGAATGTGATGTTTAGAATAAAGGAAGCACTAACATCAGGCACAAAGACAGGGAATGTGATGTTTAGTATAAAGGAATGACTAACATCAGGCACAAAGACAGGAATGTGATGTTTAGTATAAAGGAAGCACCTAACATCAGGCACAAAGACAGGGAATGTGATGTTTAGAATAAAGGAAGCACTAACATCAGGCACAAAGACAGGGAATGTGATGTTTAGTATAAAGGAATGACTAACATCAGGCACAAAGACAGGGAATGTGATGTTTAGTATAAAGGAATCACTAACATCAGGCACAAAGACAGGGAATGTTGATGTTTAGTATAAAGGAATCACTAACATCAGGCACAAAGACAGGGAATGTGATGTTTAGAATAAAGGAAGCACTAACATCAGGCACAAAGACAGGGAATGTGATGTTTAGTATAAAGGAATGACTAACATCAGGCACAAAGATAGGAAATGTTGATGTTTAGTATAAAGGAATCACTAACATCAGGCACAAAGACAGGGAATGTGATGTTTAGAATAAAGGAAGCACTAACATCAGGCACAAAGACAGGGAATGTGATGTTTACTATAAAGGAATGACTTTATCAGGCACAAAGACAGGGAGTGTAATGTTTAGTATAAAGGAATGACTAACATCAGGCACAAAGACAGGGAATGTTGATGTTTAGTATAAAGGAATCACTAACATCAGGCACAAAGACAAGGAATGTGATGTTTAGTATAAAGGAATGACTAACATCAGGCACAAAGACAGGAAATGTCATGTTTAGTATAAAGGAAGCACTAACATCAGGCACAAAGACAGGAAATGTCATGTTTAGTATAAAGGAAGCACTAACATCTGGCACAAAGACAGGGAATGTTGATGTTTAGTATAAAGGAATGACTAACATCAGGCACAAAGACTGGGAATGTGATGTTTAGTATAAAGGAATGACTAACATCAGACACAAAGACAGGGAATGTGATGTTTAGTATAAAGAAAGCACTAACATCAGGCACAAAGACAGGGAATGTGATGTTTAGTATAAAGGAAGCACTGACATCAGGTACAAAGACAGGGAATGTGATGTTTAGTATAAAGAAAGCACTAACATCAGACACAAAGACAGGGAATGTGATGTTTAGTATAAAGAAAGCACTAACATCAGGCATAAAGACAGGAAATGTGATGTTTAGTATAAAGGAATGACTAACATCAGGCATAAAGATAGGGAATGTGATGTTTACTATAAAGGAATGACTAACATCAGACACAAAGACAGGGAATGTTAATGTTTAGTATAAAAAAGCACTAACATCTGGCACAAAGACAGGGAATGTGATGTTTAGTATAAAGAAAGCACTAACATCAGGCATAAAGACAGGGAATGTGATGTTTAGTATAAAGAAAGCACTAACATCAGGCATAAAGACAGGAAATGTGATGTTTACTATAAAGGAATGACTAACATCAGACACAAAGACAGGGAATGTTAATGTTTAGTATAAAAAAGCACTAACATCTGGCACAAAGACAGGGAATGTGATGTTTAGTATAAAGAAAGCACTAACATCAGGCATAAAGACAGGGAATGTGATGTTTAGTGTAAAGGAATGACTAACATCAGGCACAAAGATAGGGAATGTGATGTTTAGAATAAAGGAATAACTAACATCAGGCACAAATACAGGGAATGTAATGTTTAATATAAAGGAATGACTAACATCAGGCACAAAGACAAGGAATGTGATGTTTAGTATAAATGAATGACTAACATCAGGCACAAAGACAGGGAATGTTGATGTTTAGTATAAAGGAATCACTAACATCAGGCACAAAGACAGGGAATGTTGATGTTTAGTATAAAGGAAGCACTGACATCTGGCACAAAGACAGGGAATGTTGATGTTTAGTGTAAAGGAATGACTAAAATCAGGCACAAAGATAGGGAATGTGATGTTTAGAATAAATGAATAACTAACATCAGGCACAAAGACAGGGAATGTAATGTTTAATATAAAGGAATGACTAACATCAGGCACAAAGACAAGGAATGTGATGTTTAGTATAAATGAATGACTAACATCAGGCACAAAGACAGTGAATGTTGATGTTTAGTATAAAGGAAGCACTGACATCTGGCACAAAGACAGGGAATGTTGATGTTTAGTGTAAAGGAATGACTAACATCAGGCACAAAGATAGGGAATGTGATGTTTAGAATAAAGGAATAACTAACATCAGGCACAAAGACAGGGAATGTAATGTTTAATATAAAGGAATGACTAACATCAGGCACAAAGACAAGGAATGTGATGTTTAGTATAAATGAATGACTAACATCAGGCACAAAGACAGGGAATGTTGATGTTTAGTATAAAGGAATCACTAACATCAGGCACAAAGACAGGGAATGTTGATGTTTAGTATAAAGGAATCACTAACATCAGGCACAAAGTCGGGGAATGTTTATGTTTAGTATAAAGGAAGCACTGACATCTGGCACAAAGACAGGGAATGTTGATGTTTAGTATAAAGGAAGCAATAAAGCGAGACACAAAGACGGGGAATGTTTTTGTTTAGTACAAAGGAAGCATTAACAACATACACAAAGGTGTGGACTGTTGGTGTTTAGTCTAAAGGAAGCACTAAGTTCATAAGTAAGATATGGAGTGTTGATGTTCAGTCTAAAGTAAGCAGTAAAACAGCCACAAAGATGTGATCTGTTATGTAAACTGTTGTACAGTTTCGATTTTTTAGCTTGACCACTTCTATTACCGGTGTCAATTTCAAGTGACTCCTTCAGAAACTTCTCTCTAAATTTCGCTTCTACTTAGACAGGGAGTTGTGTTCATTATCGTTCACTAGTTTGAACTGTTATTTCTACACGCCTAATATTCGATATATCAGCTCCTGGAGCCATGTCTGGGATTGCGTTGTTACTGTTGGGCATAGTATAACTTTCAGTACTTTTATAGCATACATACTGCTATAGCAATTCTGATTGGTTTGATAACACTCAGTGAGAGTGTAAGTGGTCAATACTCGTCTGTCCTCTAGTACAGTTCATTTTAACACCACTAGGGAAATAATTATTATAATATTTGCTTTTTATTCTAACTTTCATCACCATTTCGGTAGTCATTTCTAATGCTGTTACTGCTACTCAAACGCAGACATGTAACTTGATGTGGACAGGACTACAGAGAAACGAGATCTGATCAGTTCTGCAGTGTTCAGTTGTCTAGATACAACATATGATCATTTCTCGATTGTTCAACTATACAAAGAGAACAACTGATTAGTTTTCGAGAGTATATATATATACAGACAGTGGTCTAATTAATAAATTATCCAGTGTTAAATATACAATTACAATATTTGATCCGTAAACGAGCGTTGAAATACAGACACAATTCCTGATCGATACACTTGTTTTCAAATACAGACACAAGTTCTGAATCAGTACACGAGGACTCGCGCAGAGACACAGGATCTGATAAACGAATGCTTTGAATTCAATGTCTGTATAGTTCACCTCTCAATTGTAAAGGGTTAAAAAGAGAAAAGCAAACTGACCAGCACCTTCTGTTTGCTAAGTTTGATGAGTTGGTCTATTCATTTAATTCCAATCGGTTTTTGTTGTTGTTGTAGTTAATCGATAATTACCTTTGTTGACCAGTCACACATCGTCAGTGTCGTTGTAGATCTACACGATCAAAGAGGACCTTGTAACACCATACTGGTGCACTTTATTTGGAACTTGAACCGGAAGAATCACGTATTGAGTCTGGTAAGTGAACTCAGTTCTTGCACGCGAATCGCGTGACGTAGTACGCTAACGACTAAGGGTAGCATACGTAACACGACTACTTCTGCAGCGTAGCGATCGATAACTCTGCTGTTTGTCAAGTGAAATCAACATGAATAGCAAGTTCTTGTAACTTTAATATATTTTGTAGTGGTAGTAATTTTACAGTTAGGTTTTGTTCGAATAATAATTATGGAATACAAATAAGAAATAAAACACGTACAAATGTTTGTCACTAACCGCAACACTGTAATGAACTATATTTACACGGTGGCAACCGTGGGCTCGAACACAAATTTTAGCTGAGTCAGGTGGTCAGGGCGTTCGACTCACAATCTGCAGGTCGCGGTTTCCAATTCTCATCCTGTCAAACATGCTCTCCCTTTAAGCCTAGAGTACAATCTAGTCCACTGTGCGTTGGTAAAAGAGATGCATAATTGATATTTAAAACGTGAAATTCTACAGAAAACCGTTTGTTGTTGTAA
>NC_134837.1:501735-539570 GCF_004210375.1 Tachypleus tridentatus | reverse complement strand
AATAAAAACTGTGGTATTCTCATGTTTGCTGTGGAATTGTCAGAATAACGCTGTGGTATTGATTGGTTAAAACTGTAGTATTGTTAAAAGAAAACTGTGGTGTTGTCAGGTTAAGAATGTGGTATTGTCAGAACGAAACTGTGCTATTGTCAGATTAAAACTGTGGTATAGTCAGCATAAAACTGTGCTATTTTCACAATAGAACTCTGGTATTGTTAGGCTAAAACTGTGCCATTGTCAGAATAAATCTGTGGTATTGTCAGGTTAAAACTGATTTATTGCCAAAAGAAAACTGTGGTATTGTCATATTAAAACTGTGCTTTTGTCTGGTTAAAACTGTTTTATTCTCAGGTTAAGAATGTGGTATTGTGAAAACGAAACTGTGGTGAGTGATATTAAAACTGTGATATTGTCAAGACAAAACAGTGGTATTGTCATATTAAAACTGTGGTATTGTCAATTAAAACTATGCCATTGTCTGGGTAAAACTGTGCTATTGTCAGATTAAAACTGTGGTATTGTCAGGTTAAAATGTGGTATTGTGAGAACGAAACTCTGCCATTGGCAGAATAAAACCTGGTATTGTCTGATTAAAACTGTGCTTTATCATGTTAAAACTGTGCTTTTATCATGTTAAAACTGTGTTATTGTAATATTAAAATTGTGGTATTGTCATATTAAAACTGTGCTATTGTCAGATTAGAATTGTGGTATTGTAAGGATAAAACTGTGTTATTGTAAAATTAAACTGTGCTTTTATCATGTTAAACTGTGTTATTGTAATATTAAAATTGTGGTATTGTCATATTAAAACTGTGCTATTCTCAGATTAGAACTGTGGTATTGTCAGGTTAAAACTGTGGTATTGTCAGAAAAACTGTGGTATTGTTAGATTAAAACTGTGGTATTGTCATATTAAAACTCTGCTATTTTCAGGTTAAAATTGTCAGTTCAAAATTGTGGTTTTTTTCAGATCAAATATGTGTTATTGTTATGTTAAAACTGTGGTATTGTGAGATTAAAACTGAGATATTGTCATGTGTAAACGGTGGGGATTGTCAGAATAAAACGGCTCTATTGTCAAATTAAAATTGTGGTATTGCGATATTAAACTGTCTTTGTCAGAATAAAATTTCATTTTAAAACTGTGGTATTCTTAGAATAAAACTGTGCTATTGTTAGGTTACAACTGTGGTATTGTGAGATTAAAAAGGTGGTATTGTCAAAATAAAACTAGGCTATTTTCAAGTTAAAAAGTGTTATTGTCATATTAAAACTATGGTATTGTTAGAATAGAACTGTGCTATTGGCATATTAAAACTGTGGTATTGTCATATTAAAACTGTGGTATCATCATGTTAAAACTGTGGTATTGACAGATTTAAACTGTGGTATTGTCAGGCTAAAACTGTGCTATTTTTGTATTAAAACTGTGGTATTATCAGGTTAAAATGTGGTATTGTCATATTTAAACTGTGGTATTGTCAGATTTAAACTGTGGTATTGTCAGATTAAAGTTGTGCTATTATCAGGTTAAATTTGTGGTATTTTCAGAATTAATCCGTGGTATTGTCATGTTAAATCGGTAATATTGTTAGAATAAAGCTATGGTATTGTTTGGTTAAAATTCTGGTATTGCAAATAAAACTGTGATATTGTCAGATTAAAATTGAGATAATGTTTGGTTAAAACTGTGTTATTGTCAGATAAAAAATTGTGCTATTGTTAGAATAAAACTGTGGTATTTTCAGGTTAAGCCTGTTGTATTGTCAGGTTAAAACTTTGGAATTGACAGACTAAAACTGTGGTATTGTAAGAATAAAACTGTGGTATTGCCAAAAAAAAACTTTGGTATTGTGGGAATAAACTGTGCTATTGTCAGGTTAAAACTGTTGTATTGTTAGGTTAAACTGTGGAATTAACAGATAAAACTGTGGTATTGTCAGATAAAAATTGTGGTATTATCAGAATAAAACTGTGCTACTGTCAGATAAAACTGTGCTATTGTAAGAATAAAACTATGCTACTGACAGATTAAAACTATGCTATGGTAAATTAAAAGTGTGCTATCGTAAAAAATAAAACTGTGGTATTGTCAGAATAAATTTGTGGTATCGACAGAATAAAACTGTGATATTGTCAGATAAAATTGTGGAATTGTAAAATTAAAAGTGTGCTTTTGTGTGGTTAAAACGGTGGTATTGTCAGATAAAATTGTGGTATCGACAGAATAAAACTGTGATACTATCAGATAAAACTGTGGTATTGTAAAATAAAAATGAGGCTATTGTGAGGTTAAAACTGTGGTATTGTGAGGATAAAACTTTGCTACGGTCAGATTAAAATTGAGCTATTGTTAGGTTAAAATTGTGGTATTGTCAGAATAAAAGTGTGCTTTTGTCATATTAAAACTGTAGTATTGTCTGAATAAAACTGTGCTATTGTGAGTTGAAAATTTTGGTATTGTAAAATTAAAACTGTGCTATTGTAAGATTAAAACAGTGGTATAGTCAAGTTAAAACTTTGCTATTGTCAGATTAAAATTGAGGTATTGTCAGTTAAAATGTGCTATTATCATGTTAAAACTGCGAAATTGTGAAACTAAAATTGTGTTATTGTCAGATAAAAACTGTTGTATTGTCGGAAAAACTTCTATTGTTTGGTTAACATTGTGGTATTGGCAGTCTAATACGGTGCTATTGAAAGATTAAAACTGTATTATTGTCAGAATAAAAGTGTGCTATAGTTAGGATAAAACTGTGGTATTGTCAGGTTAAAACTGTCCTATAGTGAGATTAAAACTGTGGTATTGTTAGAATAAAACTGTGGGATTGCCAGAATGAAAGTGTGCTATAGTCAGAATAAAACTGTGCTATGGTCAGGTTAAAAGTGTAGTATTGTCAGATTAAAAGTGTGGTATTGTAAAAAAAAACAATGCTACTGTCAGATTCAAGTTGTCGTATTGTCAAATTAAAAGTGTGCTATTGTGAGGATAAAACTGTGGTATTGTAAGAATAAAATTGTGCTATTGAGAGGTTAAAAGTGTGGTATAGTAAGGTAACACTGTGGTATTGTCAGATTAAAACTGTGGTAATGTCAGAATAAAACTGTGCTATTGTCAAATTAAAAAATGTGGTATTTTCAGGTTAAAATTATTGCCAGAATAAAACTGTGCTATTGTCAAATTAAAACTGTGGTATTCTCAGATTAAAACAGTGGTATTTTTAGGTTTAAATTGTTTTATTGTCAAGATAAAATTGTGGTATTTTGATATTATAACTGTGTTATTGTCAGGTTTAAACTAAGGAATTGGTTGATAGAAAGAGTGGTATTGCAAGATTACAACTGTGCTATTTTTAGATTAAAACTCTGGTATTGTAAGGTTGAAACTGTGCTATTGTCAGATTAAAACTGTGTTATTGTCAGATTAAAACTGTGCTATTTTTAGGTTAATACTGTATTATGTTCAGGTAAAAACTGTTATATTGTCACATTAAAACTGTACAATTTTCACGTTAAATTTATAGCATTGTTAGGTTAAATTTGTGGTATTGTCAGGTAAAAACTGTGGTATTATCAGAATGAAATTGTGCTATTGTCATATTTAAAGTGTGGTATTGTCAGGTTAAAACTGTGATATTGACAGATTAAAACTGTTGTATTGTCAGTTTAAAACTGTCGTATTGTCATATTAAAATTAGGTTAACATTGTGGTATTGGCAGTCTAATACGGTGCTATTGAAAGATTAAAACTGTATTATTGTCAGAATAAAAGTGTGCTATAGTTAGGTTACAACTGTGTTATAGTCTGGTTAAAACTGTGCTATTCTCAGATTAAAACTGTGGTATTGCCAGAAAAAAGCTGTGCTATTGTCGTATTAAAACTGTGGTATTATCAGGTTAAAACTGTGGTATTGCCAGAATAAAACTGTGGTATTCTCATGTTTAAGCTGTGGAATTGTCAGAATAACGCTGTGGTATTGATTGGTTAAAACTGTAGTATTGTTAAAAGAAAACTGTGGTGTTGTCAGGTTAAGAATGTGGTATTGTCAGAACGAAACTGTGCTATTGTCAGATTAAAACTGTGGTATAGTCAGGATAAAACTGTGCTATTTTCACAATAGAACTCTGGTATTGTTAGGCTAAAACTGTGCCATTGTCAGAATAAATCTGTGGTATTGTCAGGTTAAAACTGATTTATTGCCAAAAGAAAACTGTGGTATTGTCATATTAAAACTGTGGTATTGTCATATTAAAACTGTGCTTTTGTCTGGTTAAAACTGTTTTATTCTCAGGTTAAGAATGTGGTATTGTGAAAACGAAACTGTGGTGAGTGATATTAAAACTGTGATATTGTCAAGACAAAACAGTGGTATTGTCATATTAAAACTGTGGTATTGTCATTTAAAACTATGCTATTGTCTGGCTAAAACTGTGCTATTGTCAGATTAAAACTGTGGTATTGTCAGGTTAAGAATGTGGTATTGTGAGAACGAAACTCTGCCATTGGCAGAATAAAACTCTGGTATTGTCTGATTAAAACTGTGCTTTTATCATGTTAAAACTGTGCTTTATCATGTTAAAACTGTGTTATTGTAATATTAAAATTGTGGTATTGTCATATTAAAACTGTGCTATTCTCAGATTAAATTGTGGTATTGTAAGGATAAAACTGTGTTATTGTAAAATTAAAACTGTGCTTTTATCATGTTAAAACTGTGTTATTGTAATATTAAAATTGTGGTATTGTCATATTAAAACTGTGCTATTCTCAGATTAGAACTGTGGTATTGTCAGGTTAAAACTGTGGTATTGTCAGAAAAAAACTGTGGTATTGTTAGATTAAAACTGTGGTATTGTCATATTAAAACTCTGCTATTTTCAGGTTAAAATTGTCAGTTCAAAATTGTGGTTTTTTTCAGATCAAATATGTGTTATTGTTATGTTAAAACTGTGGTATTGTGAGATTAAAACTGAGATATTGTCATGTGTAAACTGTGGGATTGTCAGAATAAAACGGCTCTATTGTCAAATTAAAATTGTGGTATTGCGATATTAAAACTGTCTTTTTGTCAGAATAAAATTTCATTTTAAAACTGTGGTATTCTTAGAATAAAACTGTGCTATTGTTAGGTTACAACTGTGGTATTGTGAGATTAAAAAGGTGGTATTGTCAAAATAAAACTAGGCTATTTTCAAGTTAAAAAGTGTTATTGTCATATTAAAACTATGGTATTGTTAGAATAGAACTGTGCTATTGGCATATTAAAACTGTGGTATTGTCATATTAAAACTGTGGTATCATCATGTTAAAACTGTGGTATTGACAGATTTAAACTGTGGTATTGTGAGATTAAAAAGGTGGTATTGTCAAAATAAAACTAGGCTATTTTCAAGTTAAAAAGTGTTATTGTCATATTAAAACTATGGTATTGTTAGAATAAAACTGTTCTATTGTAAAATTAAAATTGTGGTATTCTGATATTAAAACTGTGTTATTGTCCGAATAAAACTGTGGTATTTTCAGGTCACATCTGTGGAATTCTTAGAATATAAAATTTTGTTATTGTAAGCTTTAAACTGTGCTGTTGTCATGTTAAAACAATCTCATTGTTAGAATAGAACTGTACTATTGTCAGGTTAAAACTGTACTATTGTGAGGATAAAACAGTTATTTTGAGATGAAAACTGTTTTATTGTCATATTTAAATTGTGGAATTGTCAGGTTAAAACTGTGGCATTGTCAGAATAAAACTGTGGTATTGTCAGAATACAACTGTGTTATTTTTAGTATAAAAATGTGGTATTGTCAGGTTGAAATTGTGCTATTGTAAGTTTAAAACTGTGCTGTTGTCATGTAAAAACTGTGGTATTGTCAGGTCAAAATTGTGCTTTTCTCAGATTAAATATGTGTTATTGTAATGTTAAAGCAATGGTATTGTGAGATTAAAACTGAGCTATTGTCAAATGTAAACTGTGGTATTGTCAGAATAAAACTGTGGTATTTTAAGGTTACATCTGTGGAATTCTTAGAATATAAAACTGTGCTATTATAAGTTTAAAACTGTGCTGTTGTTATGTGAAAACTATGGTTTTGTTAGAATAGAACTGTGCTATTGGCATATTAAAACTGTGGTATTGTCATATTAAAACTGTGGTATCATCATGTTAAAACTGTGGTATTGACAGATTTAAACTGTGGTATTGTAAGGCTAAAACTGAGGTATTTTTAGATTAAAACTGTGGTTTTCTCATATAAAAACTGCTATTTTCAGGTTAAAACTGTGGTATTATCAGTTTAAAATGTGGTATTGTCATATTTAAACTCTGGTATTGTCAGATTTAAACTGTGGTATAGTCATATTAAAACTGTGGTATTGTCAGGTTAAAACTGTAATATTGTCAGAATAAAGCTATGGTATTGTTTGGTTAAAATTCTGGTATTGCCAATAAAACTGTGATATTGTCAGATTAAAATTGAGATAATGTTTGGTTAAAACTGTGCTATAGTCAGGTTAAAACTGTGCTATTGTCAGATAAAAATTGTTCTATTGATAGAATAAAACTGTGGTATTTTCAGGTTAAGCCTGTGGTATTGTCAGAATTAAACTTTGGTATTGTCAAATTAAAATTGTGCTATTGTGAGATTAAATATGTGGTATTATTAGTTTGAAATTGTTCTATTGTCAGTTTAAAACAGTGGTATTGTCAGAACAAAACTGTGGTATTGTCATATTAAAACTGTGTTATTCTAATATTATACCTGTGGTATTGTCATGATAAAACTGTTCTATTGTCATATTTAAACTGTGGTATTGTCAAATGAAACTGTTCTATTACCGTATTAAAACTGTGGTATTGTCAGATTAAAACTGTGGTATTGCCGGAATAAAACTGTGTTATAAACAGATTAAATTTGTGCTATTGTCAGGTTAAAACTGTGTTATTGTAATATTAAAATTGTGGTATTGTCATGTTAAAACTGTGCTATTCTCAGATTAATACTGATGTATTGTCAGAATAAAACTGTTGTAATGTCAGATTAGAACAGTGGTATTGTCAGATTAAAATTGTGGTATTGCCAGTATAAAACTGTGGTATTGTCAGGTTGAAATTGTTCTATCGTCAGATTTAAAACAGTGTTATTGCCAGAAGAAATCTGTAATATTTTCAGATTAAAACATCAGTATTGTGAGGATAAAACTGTTATTTTCAGATTAAAACTGTTTTATTGTCATATTAAAACTGTGTTATTGCCAGAATAAAACTGTGGTATTGAGAGGTTTAAGCTGTGGTATTGTCAGATTAAATCTGTGGTATTGTAAGGATAAAACTGTGTTATTGTAATATTAAAATTGTGGTATTGTCATGTAAAGACTGTGCTATTCTCAGATTAAAACTGTGGTATTGTCAGGTTGAAACTTTGCTATTGTCGGATTAAATCAATGGTATTGTCAGGTTAAATCTGTGGTATTTTCAGAATTCATCTGTGGTATTGCCAAATTAAAACTGTGGTATTGTCATATTAAAACTGTGGTATTGTTTGGTTAAAATTCTGGTGTTGCCAATAAAACTGTTATATTGTCAGATTAAAATTGAGATAATGTTTGGTTAAAACTGTGCTATAGTCATGTTAAAACAGTTCTATATCAGATTAAAACTGTGGAATTGTCAGATTAAAACTGTGGAATTGTCAGATTAAAACTGTAGTATTGTTAGGTTTAAACTTTGCTATTGTCAGAATAAAGCTGTGGTATTGATTGGTTTAAACAGTGGTATTGCCAAAAGAAAACGGTGGTGTTGTGATATTAAAACTTTTGTATTGTCAGGACAAAACTGTGGTATTGCCAGATTTAAATTGTGGTATTGTCAGGTTAATATTGTGGTATTATAAGGTTAAAACTGTGGTATTGTGAGATTAAAAATGTGGTATTGTCAGATTAAAACAGTTGTATTTTCAGATTAAAACTGTAGTATTGTCAGGTTAAAACTGTGCTATTGTCAGAATAAAGCTGTGGTATTGAGTGGTGAAAATTGTGGTATTGCCATAAGAAAACTGTGGTGTTATGATATTAAAACTGTAATATTGTTAGGACAAAACTGAGCTATTGTCTGGTAAAAACTGTGCTATTGTCAGATTAAAACTGTGGTATTGTCAGGTTAAAAATGTGCTATTGTCGTATTAAAACTGTGGTATCATCAGTTTAAAATGTGGTATTGTCATATTTAAACTCTGGTATTGTCAGATTTAAACTGTGGTATTGTCATATTAAAACTGTGGTATTGTCAAATTAAAACTGTAATATTGTCAGAATAAAGCTATGGTATTGTTTGGTTAAAATTCTGGTATTGCCAATAAAACTGTGATATTGTCAGATTAAAATTGACATAATGTTTGTTTAAAACTGTGCTATAGTCAGGTTAAAACTGTGCTATTGTCAGATAAAAATTGTTCTATTGATAGAATAAAACTGTGGTATTTTCAGGTTAAGCCTGTGGTATTCTCAGAATTAAACTTTGGTATTGTCAAATTAAAATTGTGCTATTGTGAGTATAGATAGGTGGTATTATTAGTTTGAAATTGTTCTATTGTCAGTTTAAAACAGGGGTATTGTCAGAAGAAAACTGTGGTATTGTCATATTAAAACTGTGTTATTCTAATATTATACCTGTGGTATTGTCATGATAAAACTGTTCTATTGTCATATTTAAACTGATGTATTGTCAGAATAAAACTGTTGTAATGTCAGATTAGAACAGTGGTATTGTCAGATTAAAATTGTGGTATTGCCAGTATAAAACTGTGGTATTGTCAGGTTGAAATTGTTCTATCGTCAGATTTAAAACAGTGTTATTGCCAGAAGAAATCTGTAATATTTTCAGATTAAAACATCAGTATTGTGAGGATAAAACTGTTATTTTCAGATTAAAAGTGTTTTATTGTCATATTAAAACTGTGTTATTGCCAGAATAAAACTGTGGTATTGAGAGGTTTAAGCTGTGGTATTGTCAGATTAAATCTGTGGTATTGTAAGGATAAAACTGTGTTATTGTAATATTAAAATTGTGGTATTGTCATGTAAAGACTGTGCTATTCTCAGATTAAAACTGTGGTATTGTCAGGTTGAAACTTTGCTATTGTCGGATTAAATCAATGGTATTGTCAGGTTAAATCTGTGGTATTTTCAGAATTCATCTGTGGTATTGCCAAATTAAAACTGTGGTATTGTCATATTAAAACTGTGGTATTGTTTGGTTAAAATTCTGGTGTTGCCAATAAAACTGTTATATTGTCAGATTAAAATTGAGATAATGTTTGGTTAAAACTGTGCTATAGTCATGTTAAAACAGTTCTATATCAGATTAAAACTGTGGAATTGTCAGATTAAAACTGTGGAATTGTCAGATTAAAACTGTAGTATTGTTAGGTTTAAACTTTGCTATTGTCAGAATAAAGCTGTGGTATTGATTGGTTTAAACAGTGGTATTGCCAAAAGAAAACGGTGGTGTTGTGATATTAAAACTGTTGTATTGTCAGGACAAAACTGTGGTATTGCCAGATTTAAATTGTGGTATTGTCAGGTTAATATTGTGGTATTATCAGGTTAAAACTGTGGTATTGTGAGATTAAAAATGTGGTATTGTCAGATTAAAACAGTTGTATTTTCAGATTAAAACTGTAGTATTGTCAGGTTAAAACTGTGCTATTGTCAGAATAAAGCTGTGGTATTGAGTGGTGAAAATTGTGGTATTGCCATAAGAAAACTGTGGTGTTATGATATTAAAACTGTAATATTGTTAGGACAAAACTGAGCTATTGTCTGGTTAAAACTGTGCTATTGTCAGATTAAAACTGTGGTATTGTCAGGTTAAAAATGTGGTATTGTCAGAAAGAGAATGTGGTATAGTCATTATAAAACTGTGCTTTTGTCAGAATAAAACTCGGGTATTGTCAGATTAAAACTGTTGTATTGTAAGGATAAAACTGTGGTATTGACAGATTTAAACTGTGGTATTGTCAGGACAAAGCTGTGTTATTGTCATATCAAAATTGAGATATTGTTAGGTTAAAAGTGTGCTTTAGTCATTTTAAAACTGTACTATTGTCAGATAAAAATTGTGCTATTGTCAGAATTAAACTTTGGTATTGTCAAATTAAAACTGTGGTATTGTGAGATTAAATGGGTGGTATTGTCAGTTTCAAATTGTTCTATTGTCAGTTTAAAAGAGTGGTATGGCCAGAAGAAAACTGTGGTATTGTCAGATTAAAACTGTTGTATTATCAGATTAAAACAGTAGTATTGTCAGATTAAAACTGTAGTATTGTTAGGTTAGAACTTTGCTATTGTCAGAATAAAGCTGTGGTATTGATTGGTTTAAAGAGTGGTATTGCCAAAAGAAAACGGTGGTGTTGTGATATTAAAACTTTTCAAATTGTCAGGACAAAACTGTGGTATTGTCAGATTTAAATAGTGGTATTGTCAGGTTAATACTGTGGGATTATCAGGTTAAAACTGTGGTATTGTGAGATTAAAACTGTGGTATTTTCAGATTAAAACAGTGGTATTGCAAGAATAAAACAGTGGTATTGTGAGGTTTAAGTTGTGGTATTGTCAGATTGACAGTGTAGTATTGTCAGGAAAAAACTGTGGTATTGCCAGAATAAAACTGTGGTATTGTCAGGTTTAAGCTGTGGTATTGTCAGATTAAAACAGTTGTATTTTCAGATTAAAACTGTAGTATTGTCAGGTTAAAACTGTGCTATTGTCAGAATAAAGCTGTGGTATTGAGTGGTTAAAATTGTGGTATTGCCATAAGAAAACTGTGGTGTTATGATATTAAAACTGTAATATTGTTAGGACAAAACTGAGCTATTGTCTGGTTAAAACTGTGCTATTGTCAGATTAAAACTGTGGTATTGTCAGGTTAAAAATGTGGTATTGTCAGAAAGAGAATGTGTTATAGTCATTATAAAACTGTGCTATTGTCAGAATAAAACTCGGGTATTGTCAGATAAACACTGTTGTATTGTAAGGATAAAACTGTGTTATTGTCAGATTAAACTGTGCTATTGTCAGGTTAAAACTGTGTTATTGTAATATTAAAATTGTGGTATTGTCATGTTAAAACTGTGCTATTGTCAGATTAAAACTGTGGTATTGACAGATTTAAACTGTGGTATTGTCAGGTTAAAACTGTGCTATTGTCGTATTAAAACTGTGGTATTATCAGTTTAAAATGTGGTATTGTCATATTTAAACTTTGGTATTGTCAGATTAAAGTTGTGGTATTGTCAGGTTAAATCTTTGGTATTTTCAGAATTAATCTGTGGTATTGTCATGTTAAAACTGTAATATTGTCAGAATAAAACTGTGGTATTGTTTGGTTAAAATTGTGGTATTGCCAATAAAACTGTGATATTGTCAGATTAAAATTGTGATAATGTTTGGTTAAAACTGTGCTATTGTCAGATTAAAACTGTGGTATTGTCGGTTAAAACTGTGCTATTGTCAGATAAAAATTGTGCTATTGTTAGAATAAAACTGTGGTACTTTTAGATTAAGCCTGTGGTATTCAAAGAATTAAACTTTGGTATTGTCAAATTAAAACTGTGCTATTCTTAGATTAATGCTGTGGTATTTTCAGAAAAAAAACTGTTGTAATGTCACATTAGAACAGTGGTATTGTCAGATTAAAACTGTGGTATTGTCAGAATAAAACTGTGCTATTGTCAGGTTAAAATTGTTCTATTGTCTAATTTAAAACAGTGGTATTGCCTGAAAAAAACTATGGTATTTTGAGATTAAAACTGCAGTATTGTGAGGATAAAACTGTTATTTTCAAATTAAAACTGTTTTATTGTCATATTAAAACTGTGGTATTTTCATGTTAAAACTGTGCTATTCTCAGATTAAATCTATGGTATTGTCAGATTAAAACTGTGGTATTGTCAGAATAAAACTGTGGTATTTTTAGATTAAAACTGTGGTTTTCTCATATAAAAACTGCTATTTTCAGGTTAAAACTGTGGTATTATCAGTTTAAAATGTAGTATTGTCATATTAAAACTGTGGTATTGTCAGGTTAAAACTGAAATATTGTCAGAATAAAGCTATGGTATTGTTTGGTTAAAATTCTGGTATTGCCAATAAAACTGTGATATTGTCAGATTAAAATAGAGATAATGTTTGGTTAAAACTGTGCTATAGTCAGGTTAAAACTGTGCTATTGTCAGATAAAAATTGTTCTATTGATAGAATAAAACTGTGGTATTTTCAGGTTAAGCCTGTGGTATTGTCAGAATTAAACTTTGGTATTGTCAAATTAAAATTGTGCTATTGTGAGATTAAATATGTGGTATTATTAGTTTGAAATTGTTCTATTGTCAGTTTAAAACAGTGGTATTGTCAGAAGAAAACTGTGGTATTGTCATATTAAAACTGTGTTATTCTAATATTATACCTGTGGTATTGTCATGATAAAACTGTTCTATTGTCATATTTAAACTGTGGTATTGTCAAATGAAACTGTTCTATTATCGTATTAAAACTGTGGTATTGTCAGATTAAAACTGTGGTATTGCCGGAATAAAACTGTGTTATAAACAGATTAAATTTGTGCTATTGTCAGGTTAAAACTGTGTTATTGTAATATTAAAATTGTGGTATTGTCATGTTAAAACTGTGCTATTCTCAGATTAATGCTGTGGTATTTTCAGAAAAAAAACTGTTGTAATGTCACATTAGAACAATGGTATTGTCAGATTAAAACTGTGGTATTGCCAGAATATAGCTGTGCTATTGTCTGGTTAAAATTGTTCTATCGTCTAATTTAAAACAGTGGTATTGCCTGAAAAAAACTATGGTATTTTGAGATTAAAACTGCAGTATTGTGAGGATAAAACTGTTATTTTCAAATTAAAACTGTTTTGTTGTCATATTAAAACTGTGGTATTTTCATGTTAAAACTGTGCTATTCTCAGATTAAATCTATGGTATTGTCAGATTAAAACTGTGGTATTGTCAGAATAAAACTGTGGTATTTTTAGATTAATACTGTGGTTTTCTCATATAAAAACTGCTATTTTCAGGTTAAAACTGTGGTATTGTCATATTTAAACTCTGGTATTGTCAGATTTAAACTGTGGTATAGTCATATTAAAACTGTGGTATTGTCAGGTTAAATCTGAAATATTGTCAGAATAAAGCTATGGTATTGTTTGGTTAAAATTCTGGTATTGCCAATAAAACTGTTATATTGTCAGATTAAAATTGAGATAATGTTTGGTTAAAACTGTGCTATAGTCAGGTTAAAACTGTGCTATTGTCAGGTAAAAATTGTTCTATTGATAGAATAAAACTGTGGTATTTTCAGGTTAAGCCTGTGGTATTGTCAGAATTAAACTTTGGTATTGTCAAATTAAAATTGTGCTATTGTCAGATTTAAAATGTGGTATTGTTAGTTTGAAATTGTTCTATTGTCAGTTTAAAACAGTGGTATTGTCAGAAGAAAACTGTGGTATTGTCATATTAAAACTGTGTTATTCTAATATTATACCTGTGGTATTGTCATGATAAAACTGTTCTATTGTCATATTTAAACTGTGGTATTGTCAAATGAAACTGTTCTATTATCGTATTAAAACTGTGGTATTGTCAGATTAAAACTGTGGTATTGCCGGAATAAAACTGTGTTATTGTCAGATTAAATTTGTGCTATTGTCAGGTTAAAACTGTGTTATTGTAATATTAAAATTGTGGTATTGTCATGTTAAAACTGTGCTATTGTCAGATTAATACTGATGTATTGTCAGAATAAAACTGTTGTAATGTCAGATTAGAACAGTGGTATTGTCAGATTAAAATTGTGGTATTGCCAGAAGAAATCTGTAATATTTTCAGATTAAAACATCAGTATTGTGAGGATAAAACTGTTATTTTCAGATTAAAACTGTTTTATTGTCATATTAAAACTGTGTTATTGTCAGAATAAAACTGTGGTATTGAGAGGTTTAAGCTGTGGTATTGTCAGATTAAATCTGTGGTATTGTAAGGATAAAACTGGGTTATTGTAATATTAAAATTGTGGTATTGTCATGTAAAATCTGTGCTATTCTCAGATTAAAACTGTGGTTTTGTCAGGTTGAAACTTTGCTATTGTCGGATTAAATCAATGGTATTGTCAGGTTAAATCTGTGGTATTTTCAGAATAAAACTGTGGTATTGTCAAATTAAAACTGTGGTATTGTCAGATTAAAACTGTGGTATTGTTTGGTTAAATTTCTGGTGTTGCCAATAAAACTGTTATATTGTCAGATTAAAATTGAGATAATGTTTGGTTAAAACTGTGCTATAGTCATGTTAAAACTGTGCTATATCAGATTAAAACTGTAGTATTGTTAGGTTTAAACTTTGCTATTGTCAGAATAAAGGTGTGGTATTGATTGGTTTAAACAGTGGTATTGCCAAAAGAAAACGGTGGTGTTGTGATATTAAAACTTTTGTATTGTCAGGACAAAACTGTGGTATTGCCAGATTTAAATTGTGGTATTGTCAGGTTAATATTGTGGTATTATCAGGTTAAAACTGTGGTATTGTGAGATTAAAAATGTGGTATTGTCAGATTAAAACAGTGGTTTCGCAAGAATAAAACAGTGGTATTGTGAGGTTTAAGTTGTGGTATTGTCAGATTAAAAGTGTAGTATTGTCAGAAAAAACTGTGGTATTGCCAGAATAAAACTGTGGTATTGTCAGGTTTAAGCTGTGGTATTGTCAGATTAAAACAGTTGTATTTTCAGATTAAAACTGTAGTATTGTGAGGTTAAAACTGTGCTATTGTCAGAATAAAGCTGTGGTATTGAGTGGTGAAAATTGTGGTATTACCATAAGAAAACTGTGGTGTTATGATATGAAAACTGTAATATTGTTAGGACAAAACTGAGCTATTGTCTGGTTAAACCTGTGCTATTGTCAGATTAAAACTGTGGTATTGTCAGGTTTAAGCTGTGGTATTGTCAGATTAAAACAGTTGTATTTTCAGATTAAAACTGTAGTATTGTCAGGTTAAAACTGTGCTATTGTCAGAATAAAGCTGTGGTATTGAGTAGTGAAAATTGTGGTATTGTCATAATAAAACTGTGGTATTGTGATATTAAAACTGTGGTATTGTTAGGATAAAACTGTGCTATTGTCTGGTTAAAACTGTGCTATTGTCAGATTAAAACTGTGGTATTGTCAGGTTAAAAATGTGGTATTGTCAGAAAGAGAATGTGGTATAGTCATTATAAAACTGTGCTTTTGTCAGAATAAAACTCGGGTATTGTCAGATTAAAACTGTTGTATTGTAAGGATAAAACTGTGGTATTGACAGATTTTGAACTGTGGTATTGTCAGGACAAAGCTGTGTTATTGTCATATTAAAATTGAGATATTGTTAGGTTAAAAGTGTGCTTTAGTCATGTTAAAACTGTACTATTGTCAGAATTAAACTTTGGTATTGTCAAATTAAAACTGTGATATTGTGAGATTAAATGGGTGGTATTGTCAGTTTGAAATTGTTCTATTGTCAGTTTAAAACAGTGGTATGGAAAGAAGAAAACTGTGGTATTGTCAGATTAAAACTGTTGTATTATCAGATTAAAACAGTAGTATTGTCAGATTAAAACTGTAGTATTGTTAGGTTAGAACTTTGCTATTGTCAGAATAAAGCTGTGGTATTGATTGGTTTAAACAGTGGTATTGATTGGTTTAAACAGTGGTATTGCCAAAAGAAAACGGTGGTGTTGTGATATTAAAACTTTTCAAATTGTCAGGACAAAACTGTGGTATTGTCAGATTTAAATTGTTGTATTGTCAGGTTAATACTGTGGGATTATCAGGTTAAAACTGTGGTATTGTGAGATTAAAACTGTGGTATTTTCAGATTAAAACAGTGGTATTGCAAGAATAAAACTGTGGTATTGTCAGGTTAAAACTCGGGTATTGTCAGATTAAAACTGTTGTATTGTAAGGATAAAACTGTGTTATTGTCAGATTAAAACTGTGCTATTGTGAGGCTAAAACTGTGTTATTGTAATATTAAAATTGAGGTATTGTCATGTTAAAACTGTGCTATTCTTAGATTAAAACTGTGGTATTGTCAGATTTAAACTGTGGTATTGTCAGGTTAAAACTGTGCTATTGTCGTATTAAAACTGTGGTATTATCAGTTTAAAATGTGGTATTGTCATATTTAAACTCTGGTATTGTCAGATTTAAACTGTGGTATTGTCAAATTAAAGTTGTGGTATTGTCAGGTTAAATCTTTGGTATTTTCAGAATTAATCTGTGGTATTGTCATGTTAAAACTGTGTTATTCTAATATTATACCTGTGGTATTGTCATGTTAAAACTGTAATATTGTCAAAATAAAGCTATGGTATTGTTTGGTTAAAATTCTGGTGTTGCCAATAAAACTGTGATATTGTCAGATTAAAATTGAGATAATTTTTGGTTGAAACTGTGCTATAGTCAGGTTAAAACTGTGCTATTGTCTGATTAAAACTGTGGTATTGTGCGGTTAAAACTGTACTATTGTCAGATAAAAATTGTGCTATTGTTAGAATAAAACTGTGGTATTTTCAGGTTGAGCCTGTGGTATTGTCAGAATTAAACTTTGGTATTGTCAAATTAAAACTGTGCTATTGTGAGATTAAATAGGTGGTATTATCAGTTTGAAATTGTTCTATTGTTAGTTTAAAACAGTGGTATGGGCAGAAGAAAACTGTGTTATTGTCAGATTAAAACTGTTGTATTATCAGATTAAAACAGTAGTATTATCAGATTAAAACTGTAGTATTGTTAGGTTAAAACTTTGCTATTGTCAGAATAAAGCTGCGGTATTGATTGGTTTAAACAGTTGTATTGCCAAAAGAAAACGGTGGTGTTGTGATATTAAAACTTTTGTATTGTCAGGACAAAACTGTGGTATTGTCGGATTAAAACTGTGGTATTGTCAGATTAAAACAGTGGTATTGCAAGAATAAAACAGTGGTATTGTGAGGTTTAAGTTGTGGTGTTGTCAGATTAAAAGAGTTGTATTTTCAGATTAAAACTGTAGTATTGTCAGGTTAAAACTGTGCTATTGTCAGAATAAAGCTGTGGTATTAAATGGTTAAAACTGCGGTATTGCCATAAGAAAACTGTGGTGTTATGATATGAAAACTGTAATATTGTTAGGACAAAACTGAGCTATTGTCTGGTTAAAACTGTGCTATTGTCAGATTAAAACTGTGGTATTGTCAGGTTAAAAATGTGGTATTGTCAGAAAGAGAATGTGTTATAGTCATTATAAAACTGTGCTATTGTCAGAATAAAACTCGGGTATTGTCAGATTAAAACTGTTGTATTGTAAGGATAAAACTGTGTTATTGTCAGATTAAAACTCTGCTATTGTGAGGCTAAAACTGTGTTATTGTAATATTAAAATTGTGGTATTGTCATGTTAAAACTGTGCTATTCTGAGATTATAACTGTGGTATTGACAGATTTAAACTGTGGTATTGTCAGGTTAAAACTGTGCTATTGTCGTATTAAAACTGTGGTATTATCAGTTTAAAATGTGGTATTGTCATATTTAAACTTTGGTATTGTCAGATTAAAGTTGTGGTATTGTCAGGTTAAATCTTTGGTATTTTCAGAATTAATCTGTGGTATTGTCATGTTAAAACTGTAATATTGTCAGAATAAAGCTATGGTATTGTTTGGTTAAAATTCTGGTATTGCCAATAAAACTGTGATATTGTCAGATTAAAATTGAGATAATGTTTGGTTAAAACTGTGCTATTGTCAGATTAAAACTATGGTATTGTGCGGTTAAAACTGTGCTATTGTCAGATAAAAATTGTGCTATTGTTAGAATAAAACTGTGGTATTTTTAGGTTAAGCCTGTGGTATTCAAAGAATTAAACTTTGGTATTGTCAAATTAAAACTGTGCTATTGTGAGATTAAATAGGTGGTATTATTAGTTTGAAATTGTTCTATTGTCAGTTTAAAACAGTGGTATTTCCAGAAAAAAACATTGGTATTGTCATATTAAAACTGTGTTATTGTAATATTATACCTGTGGTATTGTCATGATTAAACTGTTCTATTGTCATATTTAAACTGTGGTATTGTCAAATTGAAACTGTTCTATTGTCGTATTAAAACTGTGGTATTGTCAGAATAAAACTGTGTTATTGTCAGATTAAAACTGTACTATTGTCAGGTTAAAACTGTGTTATTGTAATATTAAAATTGTGGTATTGTCATGTTAAAACTGTGCTATTCTCAGATTAATGCTGTGGTATTGTCAGAAAAAAACTGTTGTAATGTAACATTAGAACAGTGGTATTGTCAGATTAAAACTGTGGTATTGCCAGAATAAAACTGTGGTATTGTCTGGTTAAAATTGTTCTATCGTCTAATTTAAAACAGTGGTATTGCCTGAAAAAAAATGTGGTATTTTGAGATTAAAACTGCAGTATTCTGAGGATAAAACTGTTATTTTCAGATTAAAACTGTTTTATTGTCATATTAAAACTGTGGTATTGTCAGAATAAAACTGTGGTATTTTTAGATTAAAATTGTGGTTTTGTCATATAAAAACTGCTATTTTCAGGTTAAAACTGTGGTATTGTTAGGTCAAAATTGTGCTTTTGTCAGATTAAATATGTGTTATTTTATGTTAAAACTGTGGTATTGTGAGATTAATACTGTTCTATTGTGAAATTAAAATTGTGGTATTCTGATATTAAAACTGTGGTATCGTAATGTTAAAACTGTGGTATTGTGAGAATAAAACTGTAGTATTGTTAGGTTAAAACTTTGCTATTGTCAGAATAAAGCTGTGGTATTGATTGGTTTAAACAGTGGTATTGCCAAAAGAAAACGGTTGTGTTGTGATATTAAAACTTTTGTATTGTCAGGACAAAACTGAGCTATTGTCTGGTTAAAACTGTGCTATTGTGAGATTTAAATTGTGATATTGTCAGGTTAATACTATGGTATTATCAGGTTAAAACTGTGGTATTGTGAGATTAAAACTGTGGTATTGTCAGATTAAGACAGTGGTATTGCAAGAATTAAACAGTGATATTGTTAGGTTTAAGTTGTGGTATTGTCAGATGAAAAGTGTAGTATTGTCAGGAAAAAACTGTGGTATTGCCAGAATAAAACTGTGGTATTGTCATGTTAAAACTGTGCTATTCTTAGATTAAAACTGTGGTATTGTCAGATTAAAAGAGTTGTATTTTCAGATTTAAACTGTAGTATTGTCAGAATAAAGCTGTGGTATTGAGTGGTTAAAATTGTGGTATTTTCAGGTTAAAACTGTGTATTGTTAGGTCAAAATTGTGCTTTTGTCAGATTAAATATGTGTTATTTTATGTTAAAACTGTGGTATCATCATGTTAAAACTGTGGTATTGTCAGAATAAAACTGTGAGATTTTCAGGTTACATCTGTGGAATTCTTAGAATATAAAATTGAGCTATTGTAAGATTAAAACTGTGTTGTTGTCATGTGAAAAGTATGGTATGGTTAGAATAGAACTGTGCTATTGGCATATTAAAACTATGGTATTGTCATGTTAAAACTGTGGTATTGTCAGATTAAAACTGTGGTATTGCCAGAATAAAACTGTGTTATAATCAGATTAAATCTGTACTATTGTCAGGTTAAAACTGTGTTATTGTAATATTAAAATTGTGGTATTGTCATGTTAAAACTGTGCTATTCTGAGATTAATACTGTGGTATTGTCAGAAAAAAACTATTGTAATGTCAGTTTAGAACAGTGGTATTGTCAGATTAAAACTGTGGTATTGCCAAAGAAAAACTGTGGTATTTTCAGATTAAAACTGTTTTATTGTCATATTAAAACTGTGGTATTTTGATGTTAAAACTGTCTTATTCTGAGATTAAAACTGTGGTATTGTCAGATTAGAACTGTGGCATTGCCAGAATAAAACTGTGGTAATGACAGGTTTAAGCTGTGGTATTGTAAGGATAAAACTGTGCTATTCTTAGATTAAAACTGTGGTATTGTCAGGTTAAAACTGTGCTATTGTCGAATTAAAACAGTGGTATTGTCAGATTAAAACTGTTGTATTGTCATATTAAAACTGTGCTATTTTCAGGTTAAAACTGTGGTATTGTCAGGTCAAAATTGTGCTTTTCTCAGATTAAATATGAGTTATTGTAATGTTAAAACAATGGTATTGTGAGATTAAAACTGAGCTATTGTCAAATGTAAACTGTGGTATTGTCAGAATAAAACTGTGGTATTTTCAGGTAACATCTGTGGAATTCTTAGAATATAAAACTGTTCTATTATAAGTTTGAAACTGTGCTGTTGTCATGTGAAAACTATGGTATTTTTAGAATAGGACTGTTATGTTAAATGTTGTCATGTTAAAACTGTGCTATTGTCGTATTAAAACTGTGGTATTATCAGGTTAAAATGTGGTATTGTCATATTTAAACTGTGGTATTGTCAGATTTAAACTGTAATATTGTCAGATTAAAGTTGAGGTTTTGTCAGGTTAAATCTGTGGTATTTTCAGAATTAATCTGTGGTATTGTCATGTTAAATCTGTAATATTGTTAGAATAAAGCTATGGTATTGTTTGGTTAAAATTCTGGTCTTGCCAATAAAACTGTGCTATTGTCAGATTAAAACTGTGGTATTGTGAGGTTAAAACTGTATTATTGTAAAATAAAAATTGTGCTATTGTTAGAATAAAACCGTGTTGTTGTCATGTGAAAACTATGGTTTTGTTACAATAGAACTGTGCTATTGGCATATTAAAACTGTAGTATTGTCATATTTAAACTGTGGTATCGTCATGTTAAAACTGTGGTATTAACAGATTTAAACTGTGGTATTGTCAGTTTAAAACTGTGCTATTGTCGGATTAAAACTGCGGTATTATCAGTTTAAAATGTGGTATTGTCATATTTAAACTGTGGTATTGTTAGATTTAAACTGTGGTATTGTCAGATTAAAGTTGTGGTATTGTCAGGTTAAATCTGTGGTATTATCAGAATTAATCTGTGGTATTGTCATGTTAAAACTGTAATATTGTCAGAATAAAGCTATGGTATTGTTTGGTTAAAATTCTAGTATTGCCAATAAAACTGTGATATTGTTAGATTAAAATTAAGATAATGTTTGGTTAAAACTGTGCTATAGTCAGGTTAAAACTGTATTATTGTCAGATGAAATTGTGCTATTGTTAGAATAAAACTTTGGAATTTTCTGGTTAATCCTGTGGTATTGTCAGAATAAAACTTTGGTATTGTCAAATTAAAACTGTGCTATTCTTAGATTAAATAGGTGGTATTATCAGTTTGAAATTGTTCTATTGTCAGTTTAAAACAGAGGTATTGCCAGAAGAAAACTGTGGTATTGTCATATTAAAACTGTGTTATTATAATATTATACCTGTGGTATTGTCATGATAAAACTGTTCTATTGTCGTATTAAAACTGTGGTATTGTCAGATTAAAACTGTGGTATTGCCAGAATAAAACTGTGTTATAATCAGATTAAATCTGTGCTATTGCCACAATAAAACTGTGGTATTGAGAGGATGAAACTGTGTTATTGTCAGATTAAAACTGTGCTATCGTCAGGTTAAAACTGTTTTATTGTAATATTAAAATTGTGGTATTGTAATGTAAAAACTGTGCTATTCTCAGATTAAAACTGTGGTATTGTCAGGTTGAATCTTTGCTATTGTCGGATTAAATCTATGGTATTGTCAGATTAAAACTGTGGTATTGTCAGAATAAAACTGAGGGATTGTCAGATTAAAACTATGGTATTGTCATATTAAAACTGTGCTATTTTCAGGTTAAAACTGTGGTATTGTCAGGTCAAAATTGTGCTTTTCTCAGATTAAATATGTGTTATTGTAATGTTAAAACAATGGTATAGTGAGATTAAAACTGAGCTATTGTCAAATGTAAACTGTGGTATTGTCAGAATAAAACTGTGGGATTTTCAGGTTACATCTGTGGAATTCTTAGAATATAAAACTGAGCTATTGTAAGATTAAAACTGTGTTGTTGTCATGTCAAAACTATGGTATTGTTAGAATAGAACTGTGCTATCGGCATATTAAACTGTGGTATTGTCATATTAAAACTGTGGTATCATCATGTTAAAACTGTGGTATTGACAGATTTAAACTGTGGTATTGTCAGGTTAAAACTGTGCTATTGTCGTATTAAAACTCTGGTATTATCAAGTTAAAATGTGGTATTGTCATATTTAAACTGTGGTATTGTCAGATTTGAACTGTGGTATTGTCAGATTAAAGTTGTGGTATTGTCAGGTTAAATCTGTGGTATTTTCAGAATTAATCTATGGTATTGTCATGTTAAATTTGTAATATTGTTAGAAAAAACATTTCCATATTGGTATTGCCAATAAAACTGTGATATTGTCAGATTAAAATTGAGATAATGTTTGGTTAAAACTGTGCTATAGACAGGGTAAAACTGTTCTATTGTCATATTTAAACTGTGGTATTGTCAAATTGAAACTGTTCTATTGTCGTATTAAAACTGTGGTATTGTCAGATTAAAGCTGTGGTATTGTTAGGTTAAAACTGTGGTATTGTCAGAATAAATATGTGGTATCGTGAGGTTAAAACTGTGCAATTCTCAGAATTAAGCTATGGTATTGTTAATTAAAACTCTGGTATTGCAAATAAAACTGTGCTATTGTGAGATTAAACTGTGGTATTGTCAGAATTAAACTGTGGTATTGAGAGGTTTAAGCTGTGGTATTGTCAGATTTAAACTGTGGTATTGTCAGATTAAAGTTGTGGTATTGTCAGGTTAAATCTGTGGTATTTTCAGAATTAATCTGTGGTATTGTGATGTTAAATCTGTAATATTGTTAGAATAAAGCTATGGTATTGTTTGGTTAAAATTCTGGTATTGCTAATAAAACTGTGATATTGTCAGATTAAAACTGTGCTATTGTCAGATTTAAACTGTGGTATTGTGAGGTTAAAACTGTACTATTGTCAGATAAAAATTGTGCTATTGTTAGAATAAAACTGTGGTATTTTTAGGTTAAGCCTGTGGTATTGTCAGAATTAAACTTTGGTATTGTCAAATTAAAACTGTGCTATTGTGAGATTAAATAGGTGGTATTGTCAGTTTGAAATTGTTCTATTGTCAGTTTAAAACAGTGGTATTGCCAGAAGAAAACTGTGGTATTGTCATATTAAAACTTTGTTATTGTAATATTATAGCTGTGGTAATGTCATGATAAAACTGTTCTATTGTCATATTTAAACTGTGGTATTGTCAAATTGAAACTGTTCTATTGTCGTATTAAAACTGCGCTATTGTCAGAATAAAGCTGTGGTATTGATTGGTTGAAACTGTGGTATTGCCATAAGAAAACTGTGGTGTTGTGATATTAAAACTTAAAACTGTGGTATTGTTAGGACAAAACTGTGTTATTTTCATATTAAAACTGTGGTATTGTCAGGTTAAAACTGAGCTATTGTCAGGTTAAAACTGAGCTATTGTCAGAACGAAACTGTGCTATTGTCAGATTTAAACTGTGGTATATTCAGAATAAAACTTTGATATAGTCATGTTATAACTGTGGTATTGTCATATTGAAACTGTGCTATTTTCAGTTTAAAACTGTGGTATTGTCAGGTGAAAATTGTGCTTTTGTCAGATTAAATATGTGTTATTGTAATGTTAAAATTGTGGTATTGTGAGACTAAAACTGAGCTATTGTTAGGTGTAAACCGTGGTTTTTTTCAGAATGAAAATGCTCTATTTTCAAATTAAAATTGTGGTGTTGTGATATTAAAACTGTTATTTTGTCAGAATAAAACTGTGGTATTTTCAATTTAAAACTGTGTTATTCTCATAATAAAATTGTGCTATTGTAAGTTTAAAACTGTGCTTTTGTCATGTGGAAACTATGGTATTGTCAGAATAAAATGTATTATTGTCAGGTTAAAACTGTGTTATTGTAATATTAAAATTGTGGTATTGTCATGTTAAAACTGTGCTATTCTCGGATTAAATCTGTGGTATTGTCATATTAAAACTGTGATATCATCAAATTAAAAATGTGATATTGTGAGATTAAAAGTGTACAATTTTCAGTTAAATTTATAGTATTGTTAGGTTAAATTTGTGGTATTTTCAGGTTAAAACTGCGGTATCGCTAGAAGAAAACTGCGGTATTGCAAGGAAAAATTTGTGTTATTGTAGGATTAAAACTGTGGTATTGTCAGGTTAAGAATGTGGTATTGTCAGAAAGAGACTGTAGTATAGACAGAATTAAACTGTGCTATTGTCAGAATAAAACTCGGGTATTGTCAGATTAAAACTGTTGTATTGTAAGGATAAAACTGTGTTATTGTCAGATTAAAACTGTGCAATTGTGAGCTTAAAACTGTGGTATAGTGAGGTTTAACTGTGCTGTTGTTAGATTAAAACTGTTGTATTGTCATATTTAAACTGTTTTATTTTTAGGTTAAAACTGTGGTATTGTCAGATCAAAATTGTGCTTTTCTTAGATTAAATATGTGTTATTGTAATGTGAAAACAAAGGTATTGTGAGATTGAAACTGAGCTATTATCAAATTAAAATTGTGGTATTGTCAGATTAAAACTGTGGTATTGTCAGATTAGAGCTGTGGTATTGTCAGGTTAAAACTGTGGTATTGTCAGAATAAATATAAGGTATCGTCAGGTTAAAACTGTGCAATTGTCAGAATTAAGCTATGGTATTGTTTGGTTAAAACTTTGGTATTGCAAGTAAAACTGTGATTTTGTCAGATTAAAATTGTGGTATTGTCAGGACAAAACTGTGTTATTGTGATATTAAAAGTGAGATATTGTTGTCATGTGAAAACTATGGTATTGTCAGATTAAAACTGTGCTATTGTGAGCTTAAAACTGTGGTATAGTGAGGTTTAACTGTGCTGTTGTTAGATTAAAACTGTGGTATTGACAGATTTAAACTGTGGTATTGTCAGGTTAAAACTGTGCTATTGTCGTATTAAAACTGTGGTATTATCAGTTTAAAATGTGGTATTGTCATATTTAAACTGTGGTATTGTCAGATTTAAAATGTGGTATTGTCAGATTAAAGTTGCGGTATTGTCAGGATAAATCTGTGGTATTTTCAGAATTATTCTGTGGTATTTTCATATTAAAACTGTAATATTGTCAGAATAAAGCTATGGTATTGTTTGGTTAAAATTCTGGTATTGCCAATATATATGTGATATTGTGAGATTAAAATTATATAATGTTTGGTTAAAACTTAGCTATTGTCAGGTTAAACCCTGGGTATTGTTAGAATAAAACTGTTCTATTCTCAAATTAAAATTGTGGTATTGTAATATCAAAACTGTGTTATTGTCCGAATAAAACTGTGGTATTTTAAGGTTACATCTGTGGTATTCTTAGAATAAAACTGTGCTATTGTAAGTTTAAAACTGTGGTATTGTGAGGATAAAACTGTAACATCGTGAGAATAAACTGTGGTATTGTCAAAAGAAAACTTGGCTATTTTCAGGTTAAAATTGTGCTATTGTTATATTAAAAGTGTGATATTGTCAGATTAAAATTTTGGTATTGATAGGTTAAAACTGTGGTATTGTCAGGTTTAAACTAAGGAATCGGTTGATAAAAACAGTGGTAGTGTGAGATTACAAGGGTGCTATTTTTTGATTAAAACTGTAGTTTTGTAAGGTTAAAACTGTGCTATTGTCAGAATAAAACTGTGTTATTGTCAGGTTGAAACTGTTCTATTGTCATATTGAAATTGTACAATTTTCACGTTAAATTTATGGCATTGGTAAGTAAAATTTGTGGTAATGTCAGGTAAAAACTGTGGTACTGTCAGATTAAAACTGTGGTATTGTCAGATTAAAGCTGTTGTATTGTCAGATTAAAACTGTGGTATTGTCAGAATAAAGCTATGGTATTGTTTAAAACTCTGGTATTGCCAAAAAACTGTGATATTGTCAGATTTAAACTGTCTTATTGTCAGGACAAAACTGTGTTATTGTCATATTAAAATTGAGATATTGTTAGATTAAAACTGTGCTATTGTCAGATGAAAATTGTGCTATTGTTAGAATAAAACTGTGGTAATGTCACATTAAAACAGTGGTATTGTCAGGTTAAAATTGTTCTATTGTCAGTTTAAAACAATGGTATTGCCTAAAGAAAACTGTGGAATTGTCAGATTAAAACTGCGGTATTGTAAGTATAAAACTGATAATTTCAAAATAAAACTGTGTTGTTTTCGTATTAAAACTGTGGTATTGCGATAATAAAACTGCTATTTTCAGGTTTAAGTTGTTGTATTATTAGATTAAAACTGCGCTATTGTCAGAATAAAGCTGTGGTATTGATTGGTTGAAACCGTGTTATTGTCATATTAAAATTGAGATATTGTTAGGTTAAAACTGTGCTTTAGTCAGGTTAAAACTGTGCTATTGTCAGATTAAAACTGTGGTATTGTGGGAATAAAACTGTGGTAATGTCAGATTAAAAGAGTGCTATTGTCAGATTAAAACTGTGGTATTGTGGGAATAAAACTGTGGTAATGTCAGATTAAAAGAGTGCTATTGTCAGATTAAATATGTGGTATTGTCAGGTTAAAATTGTTCTATTGTCAGTTTAAAACAGTGGTATTGTCAAAATTAAACTGTGCAATTGTCAGATTAAAACTGTGCTTTTCTTAGATTGAAATTGCCGTATTGTGAGGATAAAACTGTTAATTTCAAAATAAAACTGTGTTTTTGCCCAAATAAAACTGAGTTATTGTCAGATTTAAGCTGTGGTATTGTCAGAATAATGCTGTGGTATTGATTGGTTGAAACTGTGGTATTGCCATAAGAAAACTGTGGTGTTGTGATATTAAAACTTAAAACTCTGGTATTGTTAGGACAATACTGTGTTATTGTGATATTAAAACTGTGGTATTGTCAGGTTAAAACTGAGCTATTGTCAGAACGAAACTGTGCTATTGTGAGATTTAAACTGTGGTATAGTCAGAATAAAACTGTGGTATAGTCAGGTTATAACTGTGGTATTGTAAGGATAAAACTGTGGTATTGTCATATTAAAACTGTGCTATTTTCAGTTTAAAGCTGTGGTATTGTCAGGTGAAAATTGTGCTTTTGTAAGATTAAATATGTGTTATTGTAATGTTAAAATTGTGGTATTGTGAGATTAAAACTGAGCTATTGTTAGGTGCAAACCGTGGGTATTTTCAGAATGAAACTGCTCTATTTTCAAATTAAAATTGTGGTATTATGATATTAAAACTGCGGTATTGTCAGAATAAATCTGTTGTATTTCCAATTTAAAACTGTGTTATTCTAACAATAAAATTGTGCTATTGTAAGTTTATAACTGTGCTTTTGTCATGTGGAAACTATGGTATTGTGAGGATAAAACTGTGTTATTGTCAGGTTAAAACTGTGTTATTGTAATATTAAAATTGTGTTATTGTCAGAATAAAACTGTGGTATTTTAAGGTTATATCTGTGGTATTCTTAGAATAAAACTGTGCTATTGTAAGTTTAAAACTGTGGTATTGTGAGAATAAAACTGTAACATTGTGAGAATAAACTGGGGTAGTGTCAAAAGAAAACTTGGCTATTTTCAGGTTAAAATTGTGCTCTTGTCATATTAAAAGTGTGGTATTGTCAGATTAAAACTGTGTTATTGTCAGGTTTAAACTAAGGAATTGGTTGATAAAAACAGTGGTATTGTAAAATTACAACTGTGCTATTGTCAGGTTTATACAGTTCTATGTTCAGGTAAAACTGTTCTATTGTCATATTGAAATTGTACAACTTTCACGTTAAATTTATGGCATTGTTAGGTAAAATGTGTGGTGATGTCAGGTAAAAACTGTGGTATTATCAGAATAAAATTGTGCTATTGTCATATTGAAACTGTGGTATTGTCAGTTTAAAACTGTGTTATTGTTATATTAAAACTATAGTATTGTCTGGTTAAAACTGTGTTATTGTCCTATTAAAACTGTGGTATGTTATGTTGAAACTGTGCTATTGTGAGATTTAAATTGTAGTATTGTCAGGTAAATACTGCGCTATTGTCGTATTAAAACTGTGGTATTATCAAGTTAAAACTTTGGTATTGTCAGATTTAAACTGTGGTATTTGCAGATTGAAACGGTGGTATTGTCAGATTAAAGCTTTGGTATTGTCAGATTAAAACTGTGGTATTGTCAGAATAAATCTGTTAAATTGTCAGTTTACAACTGTGCTATTGTAGGAATAAAGCTATGGTATTGTTTGGTTAAAACTCTGGTATTGCCAAAAAACTGTGATATTGTCATATTAAAATTGAGATATTGTTATGTTAAAACTGTGCTTTAGTCAGGTTAAAACTGTGCTATTGTCAGATTAAAACTGTGGTATTGTGGGAATAAAACTGTGGTAATGTCAGATTAAAAGAGTGGTATTGTCATATTAAAACTGTGCTATTTTCAGATTAAATATGTGGTATTGTCAGGTTGAAATTGTTCTATTGTCAGTTTAAAACAGTGGTATTGTCAGAATTAAACTGTGCTATTGTCAGATTAAAACTGTGGTATTGTCAGAATAAAATTGTGCTAATGTCAGACTAAAACTGTGCTATTGTCGTATGAAAACTGTTGTATATCAGGTTAAAACTGTGGTATTGACAAAATAAATTTGCGGTATTGTCAGGTTTAAGCTGTGGTATTGTCATATTAAAACAGTATTATTGTCATATTAAAACTGTGCTATTGTCAAAATAAAGCTGTGGCATTGATTGGTTAAAACTGTGGTTTTGTCAGGTTAAGAATGTGGTATTGTCAGATTAAAACTGTGATATTGTCAGAATAAAACTGTGTTATTGTCATTTTAAAACTGTGCTATTGTCGAATTAAAACTGCGGTATTGTCAGATTAAAACTGTAGTATTGTCAGAATAAAACTGTGGTATTGTCATATTAAATCTGTGGTATTGTCATATTAAAACTGTGCTATTCTCAGGTTAAAACTGTGGTATTGTAATGTTAAAACTGTGGTATTGTGAGATTAAAACTGAGCTATTGTCAGGTGTAAACCCTGGGTATTGTCTGAATAAAACTGTTCTATTGTCAAATTAAAATTGTGGTATTGTAATATTAAAACTGTGTTATTTATCAGAATAAAAGTGTGGTATTTTAAGGTTACATCTGTGGTATTCTTAGAATAAAAATGTGCTATCGTAAGTTTAAAACTGTGGTATTGTGAGGATAAGACTGTAACATTGTGAGAATAAACTGTGGTATTGTCAAAAGAAAACTTGGCTATTTTCATGTTAATATTGTGCTCTTGTCATATTAAAAGTGTGGTATTGTCAGAATAAATCTGTTGTATTGTCAGGTTACAACTGGGCTATTGTCAGAATAATGCTATGGTATTGTTTGGTTAAAACTCTGGTATTGCCAAAAAACTGTAATATTGTCAGATTTAAACTATGTTATTGTCATATTAAAATTGAGATATTGTTAGGTTAAAACTGTGCTTTAGTCAGGTTAAAACAGTGCTATTGTCAGATTAAAACTGTGGTATTGTGGGAATAAAACTGTGGTAATGTCAGAATAAAAGAGTGGTATTGTCATATTAAGACTGTGCTATTTTCAGATTAAATATGTGGTATTGTCAGGTTGAAATTGTTCTATTGTCAGTTTAAAACAGTGGTATTGTCAAAATTAAACTGTGCTATTGTCAGATTAACACTGTGCTTTTGTCAGATTGAAATTGCCGTATTGTGAGGATAAAACTGTTAATTTCAAAATAAAACTGTGTTATTGCCGAAGTAAAACAGCGGTATTGTCAGGTTTAAGCTGTGGTATTGTCAGATTAAAACAGTATTATTGTCATATTAAAACTGTAGTATTGTCAACTTAAAACTGTGCTATTGTCAAAATAAAGCTGTGGCATTGATTGGTTAAAACTGTGGTATTGCCAAAAGAAAACTGTGGTGTAGTGATATTAAAACTGTAATATTGTCATGTAAAAACTGTGCTTTTTTATGTCTGGTTAAAACTGTGCTATTGTCAGATTAAAACTGTGGTATTCTCAGGTTAAAACTGAGCTATTGTCAGAACGAAACTGTGCTATTGTGAGATTTAAACTGTGGTATAGTCAGAATAAAACTGTGGTATAGTCAGGTTATAACTGTGGTATTGTAAGGATAAAACTGTGGTATTGTCATATTAAAACTGTGCTATTTTCAGTTTAAAGCTGTGGTATTGTCAGGTGAAAATTGTGCTTTTGTCAGATTAAATATGTGTTATTGTAATGTTAAAATTGTGGTATTGTGAGATTAAAACTGAGCTATTGTTAGGTGTAAACCGTGGGTATTTTTAGAATGAAACTGCTTTATTTTCAAATTAAAATTGTGGTATTGTGATATTAAAACTGTGGTATTGTCAGAATAAATCTGTTGTATTGTCAGGTTACAACTGTGCTATTGTCAGAATAAAGCTATGGTATTGTTTGGTTAAAACTCTGGTATTGCCAAAAAAATGTGATATTGTCAGATTTAAACTGTGTTATTGTCATATTAAAATTGAGATATTGTTAGGTTAAAACTGTGCTTTAGTCAGGTTAAAACTGTGCTATTGTCAGATTAAAACTGTGGTATTGTGGGAATAAAACTGTGGTAATGTCAGATTCAAAGAGTGGTATTGTCATATTAAAAATGTGCTATTGTCAGATTAAATATGTGGTATTGTCAGGCTGAAATTGTTCTATTGTCAGTTTTAAACAGTGGTATTGTCAAAATTAAACTGTGCTATTGTCAGATTAAAACTGTGCTTTTGTAAGATTGAAATTGCCGTATTGTGAGGATAAAACTGTTAATTTGAAAATAAAACTGTGTTATTGCCCAAATAAAACTGCGGTATTGTCAGGTTTAAGCTGTGGTATTGTCAAAATAAAGCTGTGGTATTGATTGGTTGAAACTGTGGTATTGCCATAAGAAAACTGTGGTCTTGTGATATTAAAACTTAAAACTGTGGTATTGTTAGGACAAAACTGTGTTATTGTCATATTAAAACTGTGGTATTCTCAGGTTAAAACTGAGCTATTGTCAGAACGAAACTGTGCTATTGTGAGATTTAAACTGTGGTATAGTCAGAATAAAACTGTGGTATTGTAAGGATAAAACTGTTGTATTGTCATATTAAAACTGTGCTATTTTCAGTTTAAAGCTGTGGTATTGTCAGGTGAAAATTGTGCTTTTGTCAGATTAAATATGTGTTATTGTAATGTTAAAATTGTGGTATTGTGAGATTAAAACTGAGCTATTGTTAGGTGTAAACCGTGGTTATTTTCGGAATGAAACTGCTCTATTTTCAAATTAAAATTGTGGTATTGTGATATTAAAACTGTGGTATTTTCAATTTAAAACTGTGTTATTCTAACAATAAAATTGTGCTATTGTAAGTTTAAAACTGTGCTTTTGTCATGTGGAAACTATGGTATTGTTAGAATAAAATGTGTTATTGTCAGGTTAAGACTATGGTATTGTGAGGATAAAACTGTGTTATTGTCAGGTTAAAACTGTGTTATTGTAATATTAAAATTGTGTTATTGTCAGAATAAAACTGTGGTATTTTAAGGTTACATCTGTGGTATTCTTAGAATGAAACTGTGCTATTGTAAGTTTAAAACTGTGGTATTGTGAGAATAAAACTGTAACATTGTGAGAATAAACTGTGGTAGTGTCAAAAGAAAACTTGGCTATTTTCAGGTTAAAATTGTGCTCTTGTCATACTAAAAGTGTGGTATTGTCAGATTAAATCTGTGTTATTGTCAGGTTTAAACTAAGGAATTGGTTGATAAAAACAGTGGTATTGTGAGATTACAACTGTGCTATTGTCAGGTCTATACAGTTCTATGTTCAGGTAAAACTGTTCTATTGTCATATTGAAATTGTACAACTTTCACGTTAAATTTATGGCATTGTTAGGTTAAATGTGTGGTGATGTCAGGTAAAAACTGTGGTATTATCAGAATAAAATTGTGCTATTGTCATATTGAAACTGTGGTATTGTCAGTTTAAAACTGTGTTATTGTTATATTAAAACTATAGTATTGTCTGGTTAAAACTGTGTTATTGTCCTATTAAAACTGTGGTATGTTATGTTGAAACTGTGCTATTGTGAGATTTAAATTGTGGTATTGTCAGGTAAATACTGCGCTATTGTCGTATTAAAACTGTGGTATTATCAAGTTAAAACTTTGGTATTGTCAGATTTAAACTGTGGTATTGTCAGAATAAATCTGTTGTATTGTCAGGTTACAACTGTGCTATTGTAGGAATAAAGCTATGGTATTGTTTGGTTAAAACTCTGGTATTGCCAAAAAACTGTGATATTGTCATATTAAAATTGAGATATTGTTATGTTAAAACTGTTCTTTAGTCAGGTTAAAACTGTGCTATTGTCAGATTAAAACTGTGGTATTGTGGGAATAAAACTGTGGTATTGTGGGAATAAAACTGTGGTAATGTCAGATTAAAAGAGTGGTATTGCCATATTAAAACTGTGCTATTGTCAGATTAAATCTGTGGTATTGTGAGGTTGAAATTGTTCTATTGTCAGTTTAAAACAGTGGTATTGTCAAAATTAAACTGTGCTATTGTCAGATTAACACTGTGCTTTTGTCAGATTGAAATTTCCGTATTGTGAGGATAAAACTGTTAATTTCAAAATAAAACTGTGTTATTGCCGAAATAAAACAGCGGTATTGTCAGGTTTAAGCTGTGGTATTGTCAGATTAAAACTGTAGTATTGTCAACTTAAAACTGTGCTATTGTCAAACTAAAGCTGTGGCATTGATTGGTTAAAACTGTGGTATTGCCAAAAGAAAACTGTGGTGTAGTGATATTAAAACAGTAATATTGTCATGTAAAAACTGTGCATTTTTATGTCTGGTTAAAACTGTGCTATTGTCAGATTAAAACTGTGGTATTGTCAGGTCAAAATTGTATTTTTTTCAGATTAAATGTGTGTTATTCTAATGTTAAAACTGTGGTATTGTAAGAATAAAACTGTTCTATTGTCAGATTAAAACTGCGGTATTGTTAGGAAAAAACAGTTATTTTCAGATAAAAACTGTTTTATTGTCATATTAAAACTGTTGTATTTTCATGTTAAAACTATTCTATTGTGAGATTTAAACTGTGCTATTGTCAGATTAAAACTGTGGTAGTGCCAGAATAAAAATGTGCTATTGTCAGAATAAAACTCTGGTATTGTAAGGATAAAACTGTGTTATTGTCAGATTAAAACTGTGGTATTGTCATGTTAACATTGTGCTACTCTCGGATTAAAACTGTGGTATTGTGAGGTTAAAATTGTGATATTGTCAGATTAAAATTGTAGTATTGTCATATAAAAACTGTGCTATTTTCAGGTTATAACTGTGGTATTGTTAGGTTAAAATTGTGCTTTTGTCAGATTAAATATGGGTTATTTTAATTTAAAAACTGTCCTGTTGTCATGTAAAAACTATGGTATTGTTAGAATAGGACTGTGTTATTGTCAGGTTAAAACTCTGGTATTGTGAGGATAAAACTGTGGCATTGTGAGAATAAACTGGGGTATTGTGAAAACAAAACTTGGCTATGTTCAAGTTAAAATTGTGCTATTGTCATATTAAAACTGTGGTATTGTCAGATTAAAAGTTAGGTATTGATCGGTTAAAACTTTGGTATTGTTAGGTTAAAACTGTGCTATTGTCAGGTCAAAATTGTGCTTTTGTCAGATTACATATGTATTATTGTAATGTTAAAACTCTGGTATTATGAGATTAAAACTGAGCTATTGTCAGATGTAAACCGTGGGTATTATCAGAATGAAACTGCTCTATTGTCAAATTAAAATTGTGGTATTGTGATATTAAAACTGTTATTTTGTCAGAATAAAACTGTGGTATTTTCAGTTTAAAACTGTGCTTTTGTGATGTGGAAACTACGGTATTGTCAGAATAAAACTGTTTTATTGTAAGGTTAAAACTGTGGTATTGTAAGGTTCAAACTGTGAAATTGTCAGATTAAAACTGTGCTATTGTCAGATTAAAACTGTTTTATTTTCAGTTTAAAACTGTACTATTGTCACATTAAAACTGTTCAATTTTCACGTTAAATGTATGGTATTGTTAGGTTAAATTTTTGGTATTGTCAGGTGAAAACAGTGGTATTGTTAGATTTAAACTGTGGTATTCTCATATTAAAACTGTGGTATTGTCAGATTAAAGCTGTGGTATTGTCAGGTTAAAACTGTGGTTTTGTCACAATAAATCTGTGGTATTCTCAGGTTAAAACTGTGCTATTGTCAGTATAAAGATATGGTTTTGTTTGGTTAAAACTCTGGTATTGCCAAAAAAACTGTGATACTGCCAGATTAAAACTGAGCTGTTGTCAAATTAAAATTTTGGTATTGTGCTATTAAAACTGTGTTATTGTCAGAATAAAACTGTCGTATTTTCAGGTTACATCTGTGATATTCTTAGAATAAAACTGTGCTATATAACTTTAAAACTGTGTTCTTGTCATATGCAAACTATGGTCAGAATAGAATTCTACTGTTGTCAGGTTAATACTTTGGTATTGTGAGGGTAAACTGTGGTTTATGAGGATAAAACTTGGCAATTTTGAAGTTAGAATTGTGCTATTGTCATATTAAAACTGTGGTATTTTCATTTTAAAACTATGTTATCGTCATGTAAAATCTGTGGTATTGTCAGATTTAAACTGTGGTATTATCAGGATAAAAATATGATATTGTCAGATTAAAACTGTAAAATTTTAATTTACATTTATGATATTGTTAGGTTAAATTTGTGGTATTGTCAGGTTAAAACTGTGGTATTGTCAGATTGAAACTGTGGTATTGTGATATTAAAACTGTGTTTATATCAGAATAAAGCTGTGGTATTTTTAGTTTAAAACTGTGGTATTCTTAGAATAAAACTGTACTATTGTAATATTAAAACTATCTGTTGTCATGTGGAAGCTATGGTATTGTCAGAATAAAACTGTGGCATTGTGAGATTAAAACTGTGGTATTGTCAATATAAAAGTAAGCTATTTTCAAGTTAAAATGTGCTATTGTCATATTAAAACTGTGGTATTGTAGTATTAAAACAGTGATATTGTGACATTAAAACTGTGCTTTTGTCTGGTTAAAACTGTGCTATTTTCAGGTTACATCTGTGGTATTCTTAGAATAAAACTGTACTATATTAAGAATTAAACTGTGCTGTTGTCTTGTGAAAACTATGGTATTGTCAGAATAAAACTGTGCTATTGTCAGGTTAAAACTGTGGTATTGTAAGGATAAAACTGTGGTATTGTCATATTAAAACTGTGCTATTTTCAGTTTAAAGCTGTGGTATTGTCAGGTGAAAATTGTGCTATTGTCAGATTAAATATGTGTTATTGTAATGTTAAAATTGTGGTATTGTGAGATTAAAACTGAGCTATTGTTAGGTGTAAACCGTGGGTATTTTTAAGGTGTAAACCGTGGGTATTTTTAGAATGAAACTGCTTTATTTTCAAATTAAAATTGTGGTATTGTGATATTAAAACTGTGGTATTGTCAGAATAAATCTGTTGTATTGTCAGGTTACAACTGTGCTATTGTCAGAATAAAGCTATGGTATTGTTTGGTTAAAACTCTGGTATTGCCAAAAAAATGTGATATTGTCAGATTTAAACTGTGTTATTGTCATATTAAAATTGAGATATTGTTAGGTTAAAACTGTGCTTTAGTCAGGTTAAAACTGTGCTATTGTCAGATTAAAACTGTGGTATTGTGGGAATAAAACTGTGGTAATGTCAGATTCAAAGAGTGGTATTGTCATATTAAAAATGTGCTATTGTCAGATTAAATATGTGGTATTGTCAGGCTGAAATTGTTCTATTGTCAGTTTTAAACAGTGGTATTGTCAAAATTAAACTGTGCTATTGTCAGATTAAAACTGTGCTTTTGTAAGATTAAAATTGTGTGTATTGTGAGGATAAAACTGTTAATTTCAAAATAAAACTGTGTTATTGTCAAATAAAACTGTGGTATTGTCAGGTTTAAACTGTGGTATTGTCAAAATAAAAGCTGTGGTATTGATTGGTTGAAACTGTGGTATTGCCATAAGAAAACTGTGGTCTTGTGATATTAAAACTTAAAACTGTGGTATTGTTAGGACAAAACTGTGTTATTGTCATATTAAAACTGTGGTATTGTCAGGTTAAAACTGTGCTATTGTCAGAACAAAAACTGTGCTATTGTGAGATTTAAACTGTGGTATTGTCAGAATAAAACTGTGGTATTGTAAGGATAAAACTGTTGTATTGTCATATTAAAACTGTGCTATTTTCAGTTTAAAGCTGTGGTATTGTCAGGTGAAAATTGTGCTTTTGTCAGATTAAATATGTGTTATTGTAATGTTAAAATTGTGGTATTGTGAGATTAAAACTGAGCTATTGTTAGGTGTAAACCGTGGTTATTTTCGGAATGAAACTGCTCTATTTTCAAATTAAAATTGTGGTATTGTGATATTAAAACTGTGGTATTTTCAATTTAAAACTGTGTTATTCTAACAATAAAATTGTGCTATTGTAAGTTTAAAACTGTGCTTTTTTGTCATGTGGAAACTATGGTATTGTTAGAATAAAATGTGTTATTGTCAGGTTAAAACTGTGGTATTGTCAGGATAAAACTGTGTTATTGTCAGGTTAAAACTGTGTTATTGTAATATTAAAATTGTGTTATTGTCAGAATAAAACTGTGGTATTTTAAGGTTACATCTGTGGTATTCTTAGAATGAAACTGTGCTATTGTAAGTTTAAAACTGTGGTATTGTGAGAATAAAACTGTAACATTGTGAGAATAAACTGTGGTAGTGTCAAAAGAAAACTTGGCTATTTTCAGGTTAAAATTGTGCTATTGTCATATTAAAAGTGTGGTATTGTCAGATTAAATCTGTGTTATTGTCAGGTTTAAACTAAGGAATTGGTTGATAAAAACTGTGGTATTGTCAGATTACAACTGTGCTTTATTGTCAGGTCTATACAGTTCTATGTTCAGGTAAAACTGTTCTATTGTCATATTGAAATTGTACTAACTTTCACGTTAAATTTATGGCATTGTTAGGTTAAATGTGTGGTATGTCAGGTAAAAACTGTGGTATTATCAGAATAAAATTGTGCTATTGTCATATTAAAACTGTGGTATTGTCAGTTTAAAACTGTGTTATTGTTATATTAAAACTATAGTATTGTCTGGTTAAAACTGTGTTATTGTCCTATTAAACTGTGGTATGTTATGTTGAAACTGTGGTATTGTGAGATTTAAATTGTGGTATTGTCAGGTAAATACTGCGCTATTGTCGTATTAAAACTGTGGTATTATCAAGTTAAAACTTTGGTATTGTCAGATTTAAACTGTGGTATTGTCAGAATAAAACTGTTGTATTGTCAGGTTAAAACTGTGCTATTGTAGGAATAAAACTATGGTATTGTTTGGTTAAAACTCTGGTATTGCCAAAAAACTGTGATATTGTCATATTAAAATTGAGATATTGTTATGTTAAAACTGTTCTTTGTCAGGTTAAAACTGTGCTATTGTCAGATTAAAACTGTGGTATTGTGGGAATAAAACTGTGGTATTGTGGGAATAAAACTGTGGTATTGTGGGAATAAAACTGTGGTAATGTCAGATTAAAAGAGTGGTATTGCCATATTAAAACTGTGCT
>NC_134837.1:468667-501235 GCF_004210375.1 Tachypleus tridentatus | reverse complement strand
ATTACTGTGTGTTGTTTATTATCAGTACTACCACTGTATGTTGTTTATCATCAGTGCTACTGTTGTACACCCTTGTGCAAATTAATTGAAACAAATGGTCATTTTACAATATTTTCAGCATGGCGGCCGGTGTAGGCTGACTGGACCCGCTGATTTCCTTTAATAATCATTTTTTCACACAGACGGCGTCATTAGCTGTGTTATGCAGTACGGTCGATATATTTTTTGGAATATATGAAGAAATTTTGAGGGAATATTACCTCATTCGAAATTGCATTAAAAGGCAGGAGACCAATCAAAAAAACAACTTCTTACCAACTCAATGAAGAAAAACGGTATCAATGGGGTCTGAAATACAAGAATTAGACTCAAGAACAATGGAAGAAGGTGTTATTCAGTGACGAGATTCATTTTTCGTACAGGTTCAAAGAAGTCTGCATGTTTGCAGATCTCCATATGAGAAACTTGGAGAATCTCACATCAATCAGTTCGTAAAACATACCTTGAAGAAGATGTTTTAGGGCTTTTTCAGCTACTATGGCGTCGGAGGCTTACATATCGTAGAAGGTATGATGCGACGTCCACAGTACATCGAAGTTTTGCAGAGAAGATTCCTTCCAGAATTTAAAAGAGATTTCCAGATGGATCTGGCATTTTTCAGCAAGATCTGGCTCCGTGCCACACATCGAAACTTGTGAAGAATTTTATGACTACAATGCGAATAAAGGTGCTGGACTGGCCTGGAAACTCTCGGACTCAAATCCTATTGAAAATCTTTGGGCGATTTGTAAAGAAAGACTTCGGTGAAAAGACTGTACTACGAAAGATAATCTAATTGAGGCCATAATTGAGGTGTGGTATCGCGATCAAAAATTAGTAAAGATTGCAGTCAACTCGTGGATTCAATGACAAAGCAGGTAATGATCTTCTGAAAATAAAGGCGATCATATCATGTATTAATTTGTGAGTAATTTTTTTGGATTATCAGAAATAAAACGCAAAAATTGAAAAATCGTAATTTTCCGTCTTCTTTCAATTAATTTGCACAAGGGTGGGTGTATTGTATTAAAAGTACTAACAGTGTATTGTGTTGTTATTGTATGTACAACCAGGGATTGTTGTTTATGGTCACTACTACCAGTGTTTGTAGTTTATCATCAGTACTAAATGAGAACCATTATTGTTTACTGTGTACTTTGTTTATAATTAGTACCACCACTGTATATTGTTTATTATCAGTACTACAACTGTATGTTGTTTATTATCAGTACTATGAAGTGTGTGTCGTTATATTATAAGAACTAATGTTGTTTATTATCAGCAGTACCACGGTATGTTGTTTGTCTTCAGCATTAAAACTGTATGTTGTTTATCATCAGTACTACAACTGTATAATATTTATTCTAATTAGTATCACTGTGCGTTGTTTATTATCAGTACTACTATTATTTATGTTTATTATAATTAGTATCACTGTGTTTTGTTTATTATCAGTACTACCACTGTTTAATGTTTATTATAATTAGTATCACTGTGCGTTGTTTATTATCAGTACTACTATTGTATAATGTTTATTATAATTAGTATCACTGTGTGTTGTTTATTATCAGTACTACCACTGTATGTTGTTTATTATAGTTAGTATCACTGTATGTTGTTTATTATCAGTACTACCACTGTATGTTGTTTATTAAAATTAGTATCACTGTGTGTTGTTTATTACCAGTACTACCATTGCATGTTATCATAATTAGTATCACTGTGTGTTGTTTGTTTATTATCAGTACTACCACTGTATGTTGTTTATTACTAGTACTATCATTGTATGTTGTTTATTATCAGTACTACCACTGTATAATGTTTATTATAATTAGTATCACTGTGTGTTCTTTATTATCAGTACTACTATTGTATAATGTTTATTATAATTAGTATCACTGTATGTTGTTTATTATCAGTACTACCACTGTATAATATTTATTCTAATTAGTATCACTGTGCGTTGTTTATTATCAGTACTACTATTGTATTATGTTTATTATAATTAGTATCACTGTGTGTTGTTTATTATCAGTACTACTATTCTATAATGTTTATTATAATTAGTATCACTGTGCGTTCTTTATTATCAATACTACCACTGTATGTTGTTTATTATAATTAGTATCACTGTGTGTTGTTTATTATCAGTACTACCACTGTGTAATGTTTATTATAATTAGTATCATTGTGTGTTGTTTATTATCAGTACTACCACTGTATGTTGTTTATTATAATTAGTATCACTGTGTGTTGTTTATTATCAGTCTACCACTGTATAATGTTTATTATAATTAGTATCACTGTGTGTTGTTTATTATCAGTACTACCACTGTATAATGTTTATTATAATTAGTATCACTGTGTCGTGTTTATTATCAGTACTACTACTGTATAATGTTTATTACCAGTACTATCATTGTATGTTGTTTATTATAGTTAGTATCACTGTGCGTTGTTTATTATCAGTACTACTATTGTATAATGTTTATTATAATTAGTATCACTGTGTGTTGTTTATTATCAGTACTACCACTGTGTGTTGTTTATTATAATTAGTATCACTGAGTGTTGTTTAATAATTATCGGTACTACCACTGTATAATGTTTATTATAATTAGTATTACTGTGTGTTGTTTATTATCAGTACTACCACTGTATAATGTTTATTATAATTAGTATAACTGTGTGTTGTTTATTATCAGTACTACCACTGTATAATGTTTATTACAATTAGTATCACTGTGTGTTGTTTATTATCAGTACTACTATTCTATAATGTTTATTATAATTAGTATCACTGTGCGTTGTTTATTATCAATACTACCACTGTATGTTGTTTATTATAATTAGTATCACTGTGTGTTGTTTATTATCAGTACTACCACTGTGTAATGTTTATTATAATTAGTATCATTGTGTGTTGTTTATTATCAGTACTACCACTGTATAATGTTTATTATAATTAGTATCACTGTGTGTTGTTTATTACCAGTACTACCATTGTATGTTATCATAATTAGTATCACTGTGTGTTGTTTATTATCAGTACTACCACTGTATGTTGTTTATTATCAGTACTACCACTGTATAATGTTTATTATAATTAGTATCACTGTGTGTTGTTTATTATCAGTACTACCACTGTATAATGTTTATTATAATTAGTATCACTGTGTGTTGTTTATTATCAGTAGTACTATTGTACGTTGTTTATTATAATTAGTATCACTGTGTGTTGTTTATTATCAGTACTACCACTGTATAATGTTTATTATAATTAGTATCACTGTATGTTGTTTATTATCAGTACTACCACTGTATAATGTTTATTATACTTAGTATCACTGTGTGTTATTATCATTACTACCAGTGTATAATGTTTATTATAATTAGTATCACTGTGTGTTGTTTATTACCAGTACTACCACTGTATAATGTTTATTAGCAGTACTATCATTGTATGTTGTTTATTATAGTTAGTATCACTGTGTGTTGTTTATTATAATTAGTATCACTGTGTGTTGTTTATTACCACTACTACCATTGTATGTTGTTTATCATAATTAGTATCACTGTGTGTTTTTTATTATCAGTACTACCACTGTATGTTGTTTATTATAATTAGTATCACTGTATGTTGTTTATTACTAGTACTATCATTGTATGTTGTTTATTATCAGTATACCACTGTATAATGTTTATTATAATTAGTATCACTGTGTGTTGTTTTTTATCAGTACTACTATTGTATAATGTTTATTATAATTAGTATCACTGTATGTTGTTTATTATCAGTACTACCACTGTATAATATTTATTCTAATTAGTATCACTGTGCGTTGTTTATTATCAGTACTACTATTCTTTATGTTTATTATAATTAGTATCACTGTGTTTTGTTTATTATCAGTACTACCACTGTATGTTGTTTATTATAATTAGTATCACTGTGTGTTGTTTATTATCAGTACTACCACTGTTTAATGTTTATTATAATTAGTATCACTGTGCGTTGTTTATTATCAGTACTACTATTGTATAATGTTTATTATAATTAGTATCACTGTGTGTTGTTTATTATCAGTACTACCACTGTATGTTGTTTATTAAAATTAGTATCACTGTGTGTTGTTTATTACCAGTACTACCATTGCATGTTATCATAATTAGTATCACTGTGTGTTGTTTATTATCAGTACTACCACTGTATGTTGTTTATTACTAGTACTATCATTGTATGTTGTTTATTATCAGTACTACCACTGTATAATGTTTATTATAATTAGTATCACTGTGTGTTGTTTCTTATAATTAGTATCACTGTGTGTTGTTTATTACCACTACTACCATTGTATGTTGTTTATTATAATTAGTATCACTGTGTGTTGTTTATTATCAGTACTACCACTGTGTGTTGTTTATTATCAGTACCACCACTGTGTGTTGTTTATTACCAGTGCTATCATTGTATGTTGTTTATTATCATTACTACCACAGTATGTTGTTTATTATAATTAGTATCACTGGGTCTTGTTTAATAATTATCAGTGCTACCACTGTGTAATGTTTATTATAATTAGTATTACTGTGTGTTGTTTATTATCAGTACTACCACTGTATGTTGTTCATCATCAGTGCTACTGTTGTACACCCTTGTGCAAATTAATTGAAACAAATGGTCATTTTACAATATTTTCAGCATGGCGGCCGGTGTAGGCTGACTGGACCCGCTGATTTCCTTTAATAATCATTTTTTCACACAGACGGCGTCATTAGCTGTGTTATGCAGTACGGTCGATATATTTTTGGAATATATGAAGAAATTTTGAGGAATATTACCTCATTCGAAATTGCATTAAAAGGGCAAGGAGACCAATCAAAAAACAACTTCTTACCAACTCAATGAAGAAAAAACGGTATCAATGGGGTCTGAAATACAAGAATTAGACTCAAGAACAATGGAAGAAGGTGTTATTCAGTGACGAGATTCATTTTTTCGTACAGGTTCAAAGAAGTCTGCATGTTTGCAGATCTCCATATGAGAAACTTGGAGAATCTCACATCAATCAGTTCGTAAAACATACCTTGAAGAAGATGTTTTAGGGCTTTTTCAGCTACTATGGCGTCGGAGGCTTACATATCGTAGAAGGTATGATGCGACGTCCACAGTACATCGAAGTTTTGCAGAGAAGATTCCTTCCAGAATTTAAAAGAGATTTCCAGATGGATCTGGCATTTTTCAGCAAGATCTGGCTCCGTGCCACACATCGAAACTTGTGAAGAATTTTATGACTACAATGCGAATAAAGGTGCTGGACTGGCCTGGAAACTCTCCGGACTCAAATCCTATTGAAAATCTTTGGGCGATTTGTAAAGAAAGACTTCGGTGAAAAGACTGTACTACGAAAGATAATCTAATTGAGGCCATAATTGAGGTGTGGTATCGCGATCCAAAAATTAGTAAAGATTGCAGTCAACTCGTGGATTCAATGACAAAGCGGAGTAATGATCTTCTGAAAAATAAAGGCGATCATATCATGTATTAATTTGTGAGTAATTTTTGGATTATCAGAAATAAAACGCAAAAAATTGAAAAAATCGTAATTTTCCGTCTTCTTTCAATTAATTTGCACAAGGGTGGGTGTATTGTATTAAAAGTACTAACAGTGTGTGTTTGTTATTGTATGTACAACCAGGGATTGTTGTTTATGGTCACTACTACCAGTGTTTGTAGTTTATCATCAGTACTAAATGAGAACCATTATTGTTTACTGTGTACTTTGTTTATAATTAGTACCACCACTGTATATTGTTTATTATCAGTACTACAAGTGTATGTTGTTTATTATCAGTACTTGAAGTGTGTGTCGTATATTATAAGAACTAATGTTGTTTATTATCAGCAGTACCACGGTATGTTGTTTGTCTTCAGCATTAAAACTGTATGTTGTTTATCATCAGTACTACAACTGTATGCTGTTGATCATAAGTGCTGCCAGTGTTTATTTTTCATCATAAATACAACCGGCGTATGTTGTTTATTATCAGTACTGCCAGTGTATGTTGTTTATTATCAGTACTGCCAGTGTATGTTGTTTATTATCAGTACTGCACCAGTGTATGTTTTTTTATTATCAGTGCAACCAGTGTATGCTTTTTATTATCAGTACTACCAGTGTATGTTTTTTTATTATCAGTGCTACCAGTGTATGCTTTTTATTATCAGTACTATCAGTGTATATTGTTTATTATCAGTACTACCAGTGTTTGTTGTTTATTATCAGTACTGTCAGTGTATATTGTTTATTATCAGTACTACCAGTGTTTGTTGTTTATTATCAGTACTGTCAGTGTATGTTGTTTATTATCAGTGCTACCACTACTTCTGCGCTCTCTTCTTTAGAGTATCTGATGAATAACTTCATACTATGTTGTTTGATAAAAATTACTTTTAATCAAACTTGTATCAGTTCTACAATACTTGCAATTATTTTAAATTAAAACAGTCCTACAATACTTACTATTAATTAAACAAAAATCAAATCCATAATACTTACTATTAATTAAACAAGAATCAAATCTACAATACTTACTATTAATTAAACACGGAACCAAATCTATAATAATTACTATTAATCAACTTTCAATCAGTCCTACAATACTTCACTATAAATCAAATTTGTATCAGTCCTACAATACTCACTATAAATCAAACTTGTATCAGTCCTACAATACTCACTATAAATCAAACTTGTATCAGTCCTACAATACTCACTATTAATCAAACTTGTATCAGTCCTACAATACTCACTATTAATCAAACTTGTATCAGTCCTACAATACTCACTATTAATCAAATGTCATTTGTATCAGTCCTACAATACTACTATTAATCAACCTTGTATCAGTCCTACAATACTCACTATAAATCAAACTTGTATCAGTCCTACAATACTACTATAAATCAAACTTGTATCAGTCCTACAATACTCACTATTAATCAACCTTGTATCAGTCCTACAATACTCACTATAAATCAAACTTGTATCAGTCCTACAATACTCACTATAAATCAAACTTGTATCAGTCCTACAATACTCACTATTAATCAACCTTGTATCAGTCCTACAATACTCATGATAAATCAAACTTGTATCAGTCCTACAATACTCACTATAAATCAAACTTGTATCAGTCCTACAATACTCACTATAAATCAAACTTGTATCAGTCCTACAATACTCACTATTAATCAACCTTGTATCAGTCCTACAATACTCATGATAAATCAAACTTGTATCAGTCCTACAATACTCATTATAAATCAAACTTGTATCAGTCCTACAATACTCATGATAAATCAAACTTGTATCAGTCCTACAATACTCACTATTAATCAACCTTGTATCAGTCCTACAATACTCATTATAAATCAAACTTGTATCAGTCCTACAATACTCACTATTAATCACTATAATCAAACTTGTATCAGTCCTACAATACTCACTATTAATCAACCTTGTATCAGTCCTACAATACTCATTATTAATCAAACTTGTATCAGTCCTACAATACTCATTATTAATCAACCTTGTATCAGTCCTACAATACTCACTATAAATCAAACTTGTATCAGTCCTACAATACTCACTATTAATCAACCTTGTATCAGTCCTACAATACTCACTATTAATCAACCTTGTATCAGTCCTACAATACTCACTATAAATCAAACTTGTATCAGTCCTACAATACTATTATAAACTCTATAACCTTGTATCAGTCCTACAATACTTTACTATTAATCAAACTTGTATCAGTCCTACAATACTATTATAAATCAAACTTGTATCAGTCCTACAATACTTACTATTGAATCAAACTTGTATCAGTCTCTACAATACTACTAGTAATCAAACTTGTATCAGTCCTACAATACTCACTATTAATCAAACTTGTATCAGTCCTACAATACTCACTATTAATCAAACTTGTATCAGTCCTACAATACTCACTATAAATCAAACTTGTATCAGTCCTACAATACTCACTATAAATCAAACTTGTATCAGTCCTACAATACTATTATAAATCAACCTTGTATCAGTCCTACAATACTTACTATTAATCAAACTTGTATCAGTCCTACAATACTACTATAAATCAAACTTGTAATCCTAAAAATACTTACTATTAATCAAACTTGTATCAGTCCTACAATACTACTATTAATCAAACTTGTATCAGTCCTACAATACTACTATTAATCAAACTTGTATCAGTCCTACAATACTCACTATTAATCAAACTTGTATCAGTCCTACAATACTCACTATTAATCAAACTTGTATCAGTCCTACAATACTCACTATTAATCAAACTTGTATCAGTCCTACAATACTCACTATTAATCAACCTTGTATCAGTCCTACAATACTATGATAAATCAAACTTGTATCAGTCCTACAATACTCATGATAAATCAAACTTGTATCAGTCCTACAATACTCACTATAAAATCAAACTTGTATCAGTCCTACAATACTCACTATAAATCAACCTTGTATCAGTCCTACAATACTCACTATAAATCAAACTTGTATCAGTCCTACAATACTCACTATTAATCAACCTTGTATCAGTCCTACAATACTCATTATTAATCAAACTTGTATCAGTCCTACAATACTCATGATAAATCAAACTTGTATCAGTCCTACAATACTCACTATAAATCAAACTTGTATCAGTCCTACAATACTCACTATAAATCAAACTTGTATCAGTCCTACAATACTCATTATAAATCAAACTTGTATCAGTCCTACAATACTCATATAAATCAAACTTGTATCAGTCCTACAATACTTATATAATCAAACTTGTATCAGTCCTACAATACTCACTATAAATCAAACTTGTATCAGTCCTACAATACTCATTATAAATCAAACTTGTATCAGTCCTACAATACTATTATAAATCAAACTTGTATCAGTCCTACAATACTCATATAAATCAAACTTGTATCAGTCCTACAATACTCACTATAAATCAAACTTGTATCAGTCCTACAATACTCACTATAAATCAAACTTGTATCAGTCCTACAATACTCACTATAAATCAAACTTGTATCAGTCCTACAATACTACTATATAATCAAACTTGTATCAGTCCTACAATACTCACTATAAATCAAACTTGTATCAGTCCTACAATACTCATTATTAATCAAACTTGTATCAGTCCTACAATACTCATTATAAATCAAACTTGTATCAGTCCTACAATACTCACTATAAATCAAACTTGTATCAGTCCTACAATACTACTATAAATCAAACTTGTATCAGTCCTACAATACTCACTATTAATCAAACTTGTATCAGTCCTACAATACTATTATTAATCAAACTTGTATCAGTCCTACAATACTTACTATTAATCAAACTTGTATCAGTCCTACAATACTTACTATTAATCAAACTTGTATCAGTCCTACAATACTACTATAAATCAAACTTGTATCAGTCCTACAATACTCACTATTAATCAAACTTGTATCAGTCCTACAATACTCACTATTAATCAAACTTGTATCAGTCCTACAATACTCACTATTAATCAACCTTGTATCAGTCCTACAATACTCATATTAATCAAACTTGTATCATCCTAATCAATACTTGTATCAGTCCTACAATACTCATTATAAATCAAACTTGTATCAGTCCTACAATACTCATATAAATCAAACTTGTATCAGTCCTACAATACTCATTATTAATCAAACTTGTATCAGTCCTACAATACTACTATTAATCAACCTTGTATCAGTCCTACAATACTCATGATAAATCAAACTTGTATCAGTCCTACAATACTCATATATAATCAAACTTGTATCAGTCCTACAATACTCATTATTATATCAAACTTGTATCAGTCCTACAATACTACTATTAATCAAACTTGTATCAGTCCTACAATACTCATTATTAATCAACCTTGTATCAGTCCTACAATACTCATTATAAATCAAACTTGTATCAGTCCTACAATACTCATGATAAATCAAACTTGTATCAGTCCTACAATACTATTAATCAAACTTGTATCAGTCCTACAATACTCACTATTAATCAACCTTGTATCAGTCCTACAATACTCACTATAAATCAACCTTGTATCAGTCCTACAATAAATCAAACTTGTATCAGTCCTACAATACTATAAATCAAACTTGTATCAGTCCTACAATACTCATATAAATCAAACTTGTATCAGTCCTACAATACTCATATAAATCAAACTTGTATCAGTCCTACAATACTATTATAAATCAAACTTGTATCAGTCCTACAATACTCATTATAAATCAACCTTGTATCAGTCCTACAATACTCACTATTAATCAAACTTGTATCAGTCCTACAATACTATTATTAATCAAACTTGTATCAGTCCTACAATACTATTATTAATCAACCTTGTATCAGTCCTACAATACTACATATTAATCAACCTTGTATCAGTCCTACAATACTCATTATTAATCAAACTTGTATCAGTCCTACAATACTCATTATTAATCAAACTTGTATCAGTCCTACAATACTCATTATTAATCAACCTTGTATCAGTCCTACAATACTCATTATTAATCAAACTTGTATCAGTCCTACAATACTCACTATAAATCAACCTTGTATCAGTCCTACAATACTCACTATAAATCAAACTTGTATCAGTCCTACAATACTCACTATTAATCAAACTTGTATCAGTCCTACAATACTTACTATTAATCAAACTTGTATCAGTCCTACAATACTCACTATTAATCAAACTTGTATCAGTCCTACAATACTCACTATAAATCAAACTTGTATCAGTCCTACAATACTACATACTAATCAACCTTGTATCAGTCCTACAATACTTATTATTAATCAAACTTGTATCAGTCCTACAATACTACTATTAATCAAACTTGTATCAGTCCTACAATACTACTATTAATCAAACTTGTATCAGTCCTACAATACTATTATTAATCAAACTTGTATCAGTCCTACAATACTCACTATTAATCAAAGTCTACAATACTATTGTATCAGTCCTACAATACTCACTATAAATCAAACTTGTATCAGTCCTACAATACTATTATTAATCAACCTTGTATCAGTCCTACAATACTATTATAAATCAAACTTGTATCAGTCCTACAATACTCAGTCATTATAAATCAAACTTGTATCAGTCCTACAATACTCATTATAAATCAAACTTGTATCAGTCCTACAATACTCACTATTAATCAAACTTGTATCAGTCCTACAATACTATTATAAATCAAACTTGTATCAGTCCTACAATACTCATTATAAATCAAACTTGTATCAGTCCTACAATACTCATTATAAATCAAACTTGTATCAGTCCTACAATACTACTATAAATCAAACTTGTATCAGTCCTACAATACTACTATAAATCAAACTTGTATCAGTCCTACAATACTCACTATTAATCAACCTTGTATCAGTCCTACAATACTCATGATAAATCAAACTTGTATCAGTCCTACAATACTCATATAAATCAACCTTGTATCAGTCCTACAATACTCACTATAAATCAAACTTGTATCAGTCCTACAATACTCATTATAAATCAAACCTATCAGTCCTACAATAATCAAACTTGTATCAGTCCTACAATACTCACTATAAATCAAACTTGTATCAGTCCTACAATACTCATATAAATCAAACTTGTATCAGTCCTACAATACTCATTATAAATCAAACTTGTATCAGTCCTACAATACTACTATAAATCAAACTTGTATCAGTCCTACAATACTCACTATAAATCAAACTTGTATCAGTCCTACAATACTCATATATTAATCAAACTTGTATCAGTCCTACAATACTCATATAAATCAAACTTGTATCAGTCCTACAATACTACTATAAATCAAACTTGTATCAGTCCTACAATACTCATTATTAATCAAACTTGTATCAGTCCTACAATACTACTATAAATCAAACTTGTATCAGTCCTACAATACTCACTATAAATCAAACTTGTATCAGTCCTACAATACTATTATAAATCAAACTTGTATCAGTCCTACAATACTCATTATAAATCAAACTTGTATCAGTCCTACAATACTCATTATTAATCAAACTTGTATCAGTCCTACAATACTACTATAAATCAAACTTGTATCAGTCCTACAATACTCACTATTAATCAAACTTGTATCAGTCCTACAATACTCACTATTAATCAAACTTGTATCAGTCCTACAATACTCATTATAAATCAAACTTGTATCAGTCCTACAATACTATTATAAATCAAACTTGTATCAGTCCTACAATACTCACTATAAATCAAACTTGTATCAGTCCTACAATACTCACTATTAATCAAACTTGTATCAGTCCTACAATACTCATTATTAATCAAACTTGTATCAGTCCTACAATACTCATTATTAATCAACCTTGTATCAGTCCTACAATACTTGTTAATCAAACTTGTATCAGTCCTACAATACTACTATTAATCAAACTTGTATCAGTCCTACAATACTACTATTAATCAAACTTGTATCAGTCCTACAATACTCACTATTAATCAAACTTGTATCAGTCCTACAATACTACATATTAATCAAACTTGTATCAGTCCTACAATACTACTATAAATCAAACTTGTATCAGTCCTACAATACTCACTATAAATCAAACTTGTATCAGTCCTACAATACTACTATTAATCAAACTTGTATCAGTCCTACAATACTATCAGTATTAATCAAACTTGTATCAGTCCTACAATACTTGTATCAGTCCTATACTATTAATCAAACTTGTATCAGTCCTACAATACTATTATTAATCAAACTTGTATCAGTCCTACAATACTATTATTAATCATTATTAATCAACCTTGTATCAGTCCTACAATACTACTATTAATCAAACTTGTATCAGTCCTACAATACTATTATTAATCAAACTTGTATCAGTCCTACAATACTATTATTAATCAAACTTGTATCAGTCCTACAATACTACTATTAATCAAACTTGTATCAGTCCTACAATACTACTATTAATCAACCTTGTATCAGTCCTACAATACTATATAAATCAAACTTGTATCAGTCCTACAATACTTACTATTAATCAAACTTGTATCAGTCCTACAATACTTATTATTAATCAAACTTGTATCAGTCCTACAATACTCACTATTAATCAAACTTGTATCAGTCCTACAATACTCATTATTAATCAAACTTGTATCAGTCCTACAATACTCATTATTAATCAACCTTGTATCAGTCCTACAATACTCATTATTAATCAACCTTGTATCAGTCCTACAATACTTGTATAATCAAACCTACAATACTCATTATAATCAATTGTATCAGTCCTACAATATTAAATCAAACTTGTATCAGTCCTACAATACTCATTATTAATCAAACTTGTATCAGTCCTACAATACTACTATAAATCAAACTTGTATCAGTCCTACAATACTTGTATCAGTCCTACAATACTATTATTAATCAACCTTGTATCAGTCCTACAATACTACTATTAATCAAACTTGTATCAGTCCTACAATACTCATTATTAATCAAACTTGTATCAGTCCTACAATACTATTATTAATCAACCTTGTATCAGTCCTACAATACTATTATTAATCAAACTTGTATCAGTCCTACAATACTATATTAATCAACCTTGTATCAGTCCTACAATACTCAACCTTGTCAGTCCTACAATACTTACTATTAATCAAACTTGTATCAGTCCTACAATACTATTATTAATCAAACTTGTATCAGTCTCACAATACTATTATTAATCAACCTTGTATCAGTCCTACAATACTTATTATTAATCAACCTTGTATCAGTCCTACAATACTTCACTATTAATCAAACTTGTATCAGTCCTACAATACTATTATTAATCAAACTTGTATCAGTCCTACAATACTCATTATAAATCAAACTTGTATCAGTCCTACAATACTCATATAAATCAAACTTGTATCAGTCCTACAATACTATTATTAATCAACCTTGTATCAGTCCTACAATACTCATATAAATCAAACTTGTATCAGTCCTACAATACTACTATAAATCAAACTTGTATCAGTATACTATCATATAAATCAAACTTGTATCAGTCCTACAATACTACTATTATTAATCAACCTTGTATCAGTCCTACAATACTATTATTAATCAAACTTGTATCAGTCCTACAATACTACATTATTAATCAAACTTGTATCAGTCCTACAATACTACTTATAAATCAAACTTGTATCAGTCCTACAATACTACTATAATCAAACTTGTATCAGTCCTACAATACTATTATTAATCAAACTTGTATCAGTCCTACAATACTCACTATTAATCAAACTTGTATCAGTCCTACAATACTCATTATAAATCAAACTTGTATCAGTCCTACAATACTATTATTAATCAAACTTGTATCAGTCCTACAATACTACTATTAATCAAACTTGTATCAGTCCTACAATACTCATTGTATAATCAAACTTGTATCAGTCCTACAATACTATTATTAATCAACCTTGTATCAGTCCTACAATACTCATTATTAATCAACCTTGTATCAGTCCTACAATACTATTATTATCAACACTTGTATCAACAATACTTGTATCAGTCCTACAATACTACTATTAATCAACCTTGTATCAGTCCTACAATACTCATTATTAATCAAACTTGTATCAGTCCTACAATACTACTATTAATCAAACTAATCAAACTTGTATCAGTCCTACAATACTCATTATTAATCAATTGTATCAGTCCTACAATACTCATTATCAGTCAACCTTGTATCAGTCCTACAATACTTACTATAAATCAATCCTACAATACTACTATAAATCAAACTTGTATCAGTCCTACAATACTACTATTAATCAAACTTGTATCAGTCCTACAATACTATATTAATCAAACTTGTATCAGTCCTACAATACTCACTATAAATCAAACTTGTATCAGTCCTACAATACTATTATTAATCAAACTTGTATCAGTCCTACAATACTACTATAAATCAAACTTGTATCAGTCCTACAATACTATTATTAATCAACCTTGTATCAGTCCTACAATACTCATACATAATCAAACTTGTATCAGTCCTACAATACTACTATTAATCAAACTTGTATCAGTCCTACAATACTATTATTAATCAACTTGTATCAGTCCTACAATACTACTATAAATCAAACTTGTATCAGTCCTACAATACTACTATAAATCAAACTTGTATCAGTCCTACAATACTCATATTAATCAAACTTGTATCAGTCCTACAATACTACTATTAATCAAACTTGTATCAGTCCTACAATACTTACTATTAATCAAACTTGTATCAGTCCTACAATACTACTATAAATCAAACTTGTATCAGTCCTACAATACTCATTATTAATCAAACTTGTATCAGTCCTACAATACTCATTATTAATCAAACTTGTATCAGTCCTACAATACTCATTATTAATCAACCTTGTATCAGTCCTACAATACTCACTATAAATCAAACTTGTATCAGTCCTACAATACTCATTATTAATCAAACTTGTATCAGTCCTACAATACTCACTATAAATCAAACTTGTATCAGTCCTACAATACTCACTATTAATCAAACTTGTATCAGTCCTACAATACTATTATTAATCAAACTTGTATCAGTCCTACAATACTCATTATAAATCAAACTTGTATCAGTCCTACAATACTCACTATAAATCAAACTTGTATCAGTCCTACAATACTACTATAAATCAAACTTGTATCAGTCCTACAATACTTCACTATTAATCAACCTTGTATCAGTCCTACAATACTATTATTAATCAAACTTGTATCAGTCCTACAATACTCAAATAAATCAAACTTGTATCAGTCCTACAATACTCAGTATACTTAATCAAACTTGTATCAGTCCTACAATACTATTATTAATCAAACTTGTATCAGTCCTACAATACTCATATAAATCAAACTTGTATCAGTCCTACAATACTCATTATAAATCAAACTTGTATCAGTCCTACAATACTACTAAAATCAAACTTGTATCAGTCCTACAATACTCATATATTAATCAAACTTGTATCAGTCCTACAATACTACTATAAATCAAACTTGTATCAGTCCTACAATACTTACTATTAATCAAACTTGTATCAGTCCTACAATACTACTATAAATCAAACTTGTATCAGTCCTACAATACTCATATAAATCAAACTTGTATCAGTCCTACAATACTACTATTAATCAAACTTGTATCAGTCCTACAATACTCATTATAAATCAACCTTGTATCAGTCCTACAATACTACTATTAATCAACTTGTATCAGTCCTACAATACTACTATAAATCAAACTTGTATCAGTCCTACAATACTCACTATAAATCAAACTTGTATCAGTCCTACAATACTCACTATAATCAAACTTGTATCAGTCCTACAATACTCATTATTAATCAAACTTGTATCAGTCCTACAATACTACTATATAATCAAACTTGTATCAGTCCTACAATACTCACTATAAATCAAACTTGTATCAGTCCTACAATACTACTATTAATCAAACTTGTATCAGTCAAACTTGTATCAGTCCTACAATACTACTTATTAATCAAACTTGTATCAGTCTCTACAATACTCATACTATTAATCAACCTTGTATCAGTCCTACAATACTACTATAAATCAAACTTGTATCAGTCCTACAATACTATTATTAATCAAACTTGTATCAGTCCTACAATACTTACTATTAATCAAACTTGTATCAGTCCTACAATACTACATATTAATCAACCTTGTATCAGTCCTAAATCAATTAATCTTGTATCAGTCCTACAATACTATTATTAATCAACCTTGTATCAGTCCTACAATACTCATTATTAATCAAACTTGTATCAGTCCTACAATACTTACATAAATCAACCTTGTATCAGTCCTACAATACTCACTATAAATCAAACTTGTATCAGTCCTACAATACTACTATAAATCAACCTTGTATCAGTCCTACAATACTACTATTAATCAAACTTGTATCAGTCCTACAATACTTGTATCAGTCCTACAATACTACTATTAATCAAACTTGTATCAGTCCTACAATACTCATTATAAATCAAACTTGTATCAGTCCTACAATACTCAAACTTGTATCAGTCAAATACTTGTATCAGTCTTGTATCTACAATACTCACTATAAATCAAACTTGTATCAGTCCTACAATACTCATTATTAATCAACCTTGTATCAGTCCTACAATACTACTATAAATCAAACTTGTATCAGTCCTACAATACTCATTATAAATCAAACTTGTATCAGTCCTACAATACTACTATTAATCAAACTTGTATCAGTCCTACAATACTACTATAAATCAAACTTGTATCAGTCCTACAATACTACTATAAATCAAACTTGTATCAGTCCTACAATACTTTACTATTAATCAAACTTGTATCAGTCCTACAATACTACTATTATCAAACTTGTATCAGTCCTACAATACTATTAATCAAACTTGTATCAGTCCTACAATACTACTATAAATCAAACTTGTATCAGTCCTACAATACTCACTATTAATCAAACTTGTATCAGTCCTACAATACTCACTATTAATCAAACTTGTATCAGTCCTACAATACTCACTTAAATCAAACTTGTATCAGTCCTACAATACTATTATTAATCAAACTTGTATCAGTCCTACAATACTACTATTAATCAACCTTGTATCAGTCCTACAATACTCATTATTAATCAAACTTGTATCAGTCCTACAATACTCATTATAAATCAAACTTGTATCAGTCCTACAATACTCACTATAAATCAAACTTGTATCAGTCCTACAATACTCACTATTAATCAAACTTGTATCAGTCCTACAATACTACTATAAATCAACCTTGTATCAGTCCTACAATACTCATTATAAATCAAACTTGTATCAGTCCTACAATACTATTATAAATCAAACTTGTATCAGTCCTACAATACTCACTATAAATCAAACTTGTATCAGTCCTACAATACTACTATAAATCAAACTTGTATCAGTCCTACAATACTCACTATTAATCAACCTTGTATCAGTCCTACAATACTCATATAAATCAAACTTGTATCAGTCCTACAATACTATATAAATCAAACTTGTATCAGTCCTACAATACTATTATAAATCAAACTTGTATCAGTCCTACAATACTATTATAAATCAAACTTGTATCAGTCCTACAATACTTGTATCAGTATAAATCAAACTTGTATCAGTCCTACAATACTCATTATTAATCAAACTTGTATCAGTCCTACAATACTCATTATAAATCAAACTTGTATCAGTCCTACAATACTACTATAAATCAAACTTGTATCAGTCCTACAATACTATTATTAATCAAACTTGTATCAGTCCTACAATACTCACTATTAATCAAACTTGTATCAGTCCTACAATACTATTATTAATCAAACTTGTATCAGTCCTACAATACTTACTATTAATCAAACTTGTATCAGTCCTACAATACTCACTATTAATCAAACTTGTATCAGTCCTACAATACTACTATTAATCAAACTTGTATCAGTCCTACAATACTCATTATTAATCAAACTTGTATCAGTCCTACAATACTCACTATTAATCAACCTTGTATCAGTCCTACAATACTATTATAAATCAAACTTGTATCAGTCCTACAATACTATTATTAATCAACCTTGTATCAGTCCTACAATACTCATTATAAATCAAACTTGTATCAGTCCTACAATACTCACTATAAATCAAACTTGTATCAGTCCTACAATACTACTATTAATCAAACTTGTATCAGTCCTACAATACTCAAACTATCCTACAATAATCAAACTTGTATCAGTCCTACAATACTATTATAATCAAACTTGTATCAGTCCTACAATACTATTATAAATCAAACTTGTATCAGTCCTACAATACTATAATCAAACTTGTATCAGTCCTACAATACTAATCAAACTTGTATCAGTCCTACAATACTCACTATTAATCAAACTTGTATCAGTCCTACAATACTCACTATATTAATCAACCTTGTATCAGTCCTACAATACTCATTATTAATCAAACTTGTATCAGTCCTACAATACTATTATTAATCAAACTTGTATCAGTCCTACAATACTCATTATAAATCAAACTTGTATCAGTCCTACAATACTCACTATAATCAAACTTGTATCAGTCCTACAATACTATTATTAATCAAACTTGTATCAGTCCTACAATACTACTATTAATCAACCTTGTATCAGTCCTACAATACTATTATTAATCAAACTTGTATCAGTCCTACAATACTCAACCTTGTATCAGTCCTACAATATAATCAAACTTGTATCAGTCCTACAATACTATTATTAATCAACCTTGTATCAGTCCTACAATACTACTATTAATCAAACTTGTATCAGTCCTACAATACTATATTAATCAAACTTGTATCAGTCCTACAATACTATTATTAATCAAACTTGTATCAGTCCTACAATACTCACTATAAATCAAACTTGTATCAGTCCTACAATACTCACTATTAATCAACCTTGTATCAGTCCTACAATACTCATTATTAATCAAACTTGTATCAGTCCTACAATACTCACTATTAATCAAACTTGTATCAGTCCTACAATACTCATTATTAATCAAACTTGTATCAGTCCTACAATACTCATTATTAATCAACCTTGTATCAGTCCTACAATACTCACTATTAATCAAACTTGTATCAGTCCTACAATACTCATTATTAATCAAACTTGTATCAGTCCTACAATACTCATTATTAATCAAACTTGTATCAGTCCTACAATACTCACTATTAATCAACCTTGTATCAGTCCTACAATACTACTATATTAATCAAACTTGTATCAGTCCTACAATACTACTATAAATCAAACTTGTATCAGTCCTACAATACTTACTATTAATCAAACTTGTATCAGTCCTACAATACTATTATTAATCAAACTTGTATCAGTCCTACAATACTCACAATACTATTAATCAACCTTGTATCAGTCCTACAATACTATTATAAATCAACCTTGTATCAGTCCTACAATACTCACTATAAATCAAACTTGTATCAGTCCTACAATACTTCATATAATCAAACTTGTATCAGTCTATAAATCAAAAACTTGTATCAGTCCTACAATACTCACTATAAATCAAACTTGTATCAGTCCTACAATACTCACTATTAATCAACCTTGTATCAGTCCTACAATACTATTATTAATCAAACTTGTATCAGTCCTACAATACTATTATATAATCAAACTTGTATCAGTCCTACAATACTACTATTAATCAAACTTGTATCAGTCCTACAATACTACTATAAATCAAACTTGTATCAGTCCTACAATACTACTATAAATCAAACTTGTATCAGTCCTACAATACTCATTATTAATCAAACTTGTATCAGTCCTACAATACTCACTATAAATCAACCTTGTATCAGTCCTACAATACTCATTATAAATCAAACTTGTATCAGTCCTACAATACTCACTATAAATCAAACTTGTATCAGTCCTACAATACTCACTATTAAATCAAACTTGTATCAGTCCTACAATACTCATTAATCAAACTTGTATCAGTCCTACAATACTCATATATAAATCAAACTTGTATCAGTCCTACAATACTCACTATAAATCAAACTTGTATCAGTCCTACAATACTACTTAATCAAACTTGTATCAGTCACAATACTCACTTCAAACTTGTATCAGTCCTAATCAATCAGTCCTACAATACATATTATTAATCAACCTTGTATCAGTCCTACAATACTTACTATAATCAAACTTGTATCAGTCCTAAATCAAACTTGTATCAGTCCTACAATACTATTATAAATCAAATACTTGTATCAGTCCTACAATACTCACTATTAATCAAACTTGTATCAGTCCTACAATACTCACTATAAATCAAACTTGTATCAGTCCTACAATACTCATTATAAATCAAACTTGTATCAGTCCTACAATACTAATCAAACTTGTATCAGTCCTACAATACTCACTATAATCAAACTTGTATCAGTCCTACAATACTCACTATTAATCAACCTTGTATCAGTCCTACAATACTCATATTAATCAAACTTGTATCAGTCCTACAATACTTGTATCAGTCCTATACTCATATAATCAAACTTGTATCAGTCCTACAATACTCACTATAAATCAAACTTGTATCAGTCCTACAATACTCACTATTAATCAAACTTGTATCAGTCCTACAATACTACTATAAATCAAACTTGTATCAGTCCTACAATACTCATTATTAATCAAACTTGTATCAGTCCTACAATACTCATTATAAATCAAACTTGTATCAGTCCTACAATACTCATTATTAATCAAACTTGTATCAGTCCTACAATACAAAATCAAACTTGTATCAGTCCTACAATACTCATTATAAATCAAACTTGTATCAGTCCTACAATACTACTATAAATCAAACTTGTATCAGTCCTACAATACTTCACTATTAATCAAACTTGTATCAGTCCTACAATACTACTATTAATCAAACTTGTATCAGTCCTACAATACTCATTATAAATCAAACTTGTATCAGTCCTACAATACTCACTATAAATCAAACTTGTATCAGTCCTACAATACTACTATATAATCAAACTTGTATCAGTCCTATAATCAAACTTGTATCAGTCCTACAATACTCATTATTAATCAAACTTGTATCAGTCCTACAATACTCATTATTAATCAAACTTGTATCAGTCCTACAATACTCACTATATAATCAAACTTGTATCAGTCCTACAATACTACTATTAATCAAACTTGTATCAGTCCTACAATACTCATATTAATCAAACTTGTATCAGTCCTACAATACTCATTATTAATCAAACTTGTATCAGTCCTACAATACTCACTATAAATCAAACTTGTATCAGTCCTACAATACTCATTATTAATCAACCTTGTATCAGTCCTACAATACTCATTATTAATCAAACTTGTATCAGTCCTACAATACTCACTATAAATCAAACTTGTATCAGTCCTACAATACTCACTATTAATCAACCTTGTATCAGTCCTACAATACTCATTATTAATCAAACTTGTATCAGTCCTACAATACTCATTATAAATCAAACTTGTATCAGTCCTACAATACTCACTATAAATCAAACTTGTATCAGTCCTACAATACTCATTATTAATCAAACTTGTATCAGTCCTACAATACTCACTATAAATCAAACTTGTATCAGTCCTACAATACTACTATTAATCAACCTTGTATCAGTCCTACAATACTCATTATAAATCAAACTTGTATCAGTCCTACAATACTATTATAAATCAACCTTGTATCAGTCCTACAATACTCATTGATATAATCAAACTTGTATCAGTCCTACAATACTCACTATAAATCAAACTTGTATCAGTCCTACAATACTCACTATAAATCAAACTTGTATCAGTCCTACAATACTCATTATAAATCAAACTTGTATCAGTCCTACAATACTCGTATAAATCAAAATCTTGTATCAGTCCTACAATACTCACTATAAATCAAACTTGTATCAGTCCTACAATACTATTATAAATCAAACTTGTATCAGTCCTACAATACTTACTATTAATCAAACTTGTATCAGTCCTACAATACTCATTATATAAATCAAACTTGTATCAGTCCTACAATACTTACATATTAATCAAACTTGTATCAGTCCTACAATACTCACTATTAATCAAACTTGTATCAGTCCTACAATACTCACTATAAATCAAACTTGTATCAGTCCTACAATACTCACTATTAATCAACCTTGTATCAGTCCTACAATACTACTATTAATCAAACTTGTATCAGTCCTACAATACTATTATTAATCAAACTTGTATCAGTCCTACAATACTATTATAAATCAAACTTGTATCAGTCCTACAATACTACTTATAAATCAAACTTGTATCAGTCCTACAATACTACTATAAATCAAACTTGTATCAGTCCTACAATACTACTATAAATCAAACTTGTATCAGTCCTACAATACTCACTATTAATCAACCTTGTATCAGTCCTACAATACTCATTATTAATCAAACTTGTATCAGTCCTACAATACTCACTATTAATCAAACTTGTATCAGTCCTACAATACTACTCAAACTTGTATCAGTCCTACAATACTCATTATTAATCAAACTTGTATCAGTCCTACAATACTCACTATTAATCAAACTTGTATCAGTCCTACAATACTTGTATCATATAAATCAAACTTGTATCAGTCCTACAATACTCATTATTAATCAAACTTGTATCAGTCCTACAATACTATTATTAATCAAACTTGTATCAGTCCTACAATACTACTATTAATCAAACTTGTATCAGTCCTACAATACTACTATAAATCAAACTTGTATCAGTCCTACAATACTTGTATCAGTCCTACAATACTCATTATTAATCAAACTTGTATCAGTCCTACAATACTCATATTATTAATCAAACTTGTATCAGTCCTACAATACTCATTATTAATCAACCTTGTATCAGTCCTACAATACTATATTAATCAAACTTGTATCAGTCCTACAATACTACTATATTAATCAAACTTGTATCAGTCCTACAATACTACTATTAATCAAACTTGTATCAGTCCTACAATACTAATAATCAAACTTGTATCAGTCCTACAATACTATTAATCAACCTTGTATCAGTCCTACAATACTACTATAAATCAAACTTGTATCAGTCCTACAATACTACTATTAATCAAACTTGTATCAGTCCTACAATACTACTATAAATCAAACTTGTATCAGTCCTACAATACTTACATACTATAAATCAAACTTGTATCAGTCCTACAATACTATTATTAATCAACCTTGTATCAGTCCTACAATACTACTATTAATCAAACTTGTATCAGTCCTACAATACTTCATTATTAATCACAATTGTATCAGTCCTACAATACTAACAATCAAATCAAACTTGTATCAGTCCTACAATACTCACTATAAATCAAACTTGTATCAGTCCTACAATACTACTTATTAATCAAACTTGTATCAGTCCTACAATACTCCTACAATATTAATCAAACTTGTATCAGTCCTACAATACTACTATTAATCAAACTTGTATCAGTCCTACAATACTCACTATAAATCAACCTTGTATCAGTCCTACAATACTCACTATTAATCAACTTGTATCAGTCCTACAATACTCACTATAAATCAAACTTGTATCAGTCCTACAATACTCACTATTAATCAACCTTGTATCAGTCCTACAATACTACTATAAATCAACCTTGTATCAGTCCTACAATACTCAATAAATCAAACTTGTATCAGTCCTACAATACTCACTATTCAAACTCAACAATACTTGTATCAGTCCTACAATACTCATTATTAATCAAACTTGTATCAGTCCTACAATACTATTATTAATCAAACTTGTATCAGTCCTACAATACTAAAATCAAACTTGTATCAGTCCTACAATACTTCATATAAATCAAACTTGTATCAGTCCTACAATACTCACTATTAATCAAACTTGTATCAGTCCTACAATACTCACTATAATCAAACTTGTATCAGTCCTACAATACTATTATTAATCAAACTTGTATCAGTCCTACAATACTATTATTAATCAAACTTGTATCAGTCCTACAATACTCACTATAAATCAAACTTGTATCAGTCCTACAATACTCACTATAAATCAAACTTGTATCAGTCCTACAATACTCATTATTAATCAACCTTGTATCAGTCCTACAATACTCACTATAAATCAAACTTGTATCAGTCCTACAATACTCACTATAAATCAAACTTGTATCAGTCCTACAATACTCATTATTAATCAAACTTGTATCAGTCCTACAATACTCATTATTAATCAAACTTGTATCAGTCCTACAATACTCATATTAATCAAACTTGTATCAGTCCTACAATACTACTATTAATCAAACCTTGTATCAGTCCTACAATACTACTATTAATCAAACTTGTATCAGTCCTACAATACTATTATAAATCAAACTTGTATCAGTCCTACAATACTACTATTAATCAAACTTGTATCAGTCCTACAATACTATTATTAATCAAACTTGTATCAGTCCTACAATACTCACTATTAATCAAACTTGTATCAGTCCTACAATACTACTATAAATCAAACTTGTATCAGTCCTACAATACTCACTATTAATCAAACTTGTATCAGTCCTACAATACTCATATAAATCAAACTATCAGTCCTAATCAAAAATCTTGTATCAGTCCTACAATACTACTATTAATCAAACTTGTATCAGTCCTACAATACTCACTATTAATCAAACTTGTATCAGTCCTACAATACTCATTATAAATCAAACTTGTATCAGTCCTACAATACTACTATTAATCAAACTTGTATCAGTCCTACAATACTCACTATAAATCAAACTTGTATCAGTCCTACAATACTCATTATTAATCAAACTTGTATCAGTCCTACAATACTCACTATAAATCAAACTTGTATCAGTCCTACAATACTCATTAATCAACCTATTAATCAAAATCTTGTATCAGTCCTACAATACTACTATTAATCAAACTTGTATCAGTCCTACAATACTCACTATATTAATCAACCTTGTATCAGTCCTACAATACTCACTATTAATCAAACTTGTATCAGTCCTACAATACTCATATTAATCAAACTTGTATCAGTCCTACAATACTCATTATAAATCAAACTTGTATCAGTCCTACAATACTCATTATTAATCAAACTTGTATCAGTCCTACAATACTAATATAAATCAAACTTGTATCAGTCCTACAATACTATTATAAATCAAACTTGTATCAGTCCTACAATACTCATTATTAATCAAACTTGTATCAGTCCTACAATACTACTATTAATCAAACTTGTATCAGTCCTACAATACTATATAAATCAAACTTGTATCAGTCCTACAATACTTACTATAAATCAAACTTGTATCAGTCCTACAATACTACTATAAATCAAACTTGTATCAGTCCTACAATACTCACTATAAATCAAACTTGTATCAGTCCTACAATACTCAAACTATAATCAAACTTGTATCAGTCCTACAATACTACTATAAATCAAACTTGTATCAGTCCTACAATACTACTATTAATCAAACTTGTATCAGTCCTACAATACTACTATTAATCAACCTTGTATCAGTCCTACAATACTACTATTATCAAACTTGTATCAGTCCTACAATACTCACTATTAATCAAACTTGTATCAGTCCTACAATACTACTATAAATCAAACTTGTATCAGTCCTACAATACTTCATTATTAATCAAACTTGTATCAGTCCTACAATACTCACTATTAATCAAACTTGTATCAGTCCTACAATACTCACTATAAATCAAATTGTATCAGTCCTACAATACTCACTTGTATCAGTCCTACAATACTCACTATAAATCAAACTTGTATCAGTCCTACAATACTCACTATAAATCAAACTTGTATCAGTCCTACAATACTCATTATTAATCAACCTTGTATCAGTCCTACAATACTCATTATTAATCAAACTTGTATCAGTCCTACAATACTCACTATAAATCAAACTTGTATCAGTCCTACAATACTCACTATAAATCAAACTTGTATCAGTCCTACAATACTCATTATTAATCAAACTTGTATCAGTCCTACAATACTCATTATTAATCAAACTTGTATCAGTCCTACAATACTCATTATTAATCAAACTTGTATCAGTCCTACAATACTCATTATTAATCAACCTTGTATCAGTCCTACAATACTCACTATAAATCAAACTTGTATCAGTCCTACAATACTCATTATAAATCAAACTTGTATCAGTCCTACAATACTACTATTAATCAAACTTGTATCAGTCCTACAATACTATTATAAATCAAACTTGTATCAGTCCTACAATACTACTATAAATCAAACTTGTATCAGTCCTACAATACTACTATAAATCAAACTTGTATCAGTCCTACAATACTCATTATTAATCAAACTTGTATCAGTCCTACAATAATACTTATCATCCTACAATACTAAATCAAACTTGTATCAGTCCTACAATACTACACTATTAATCAAACTTGTATCAGTCCTACAATACTACTTATTAATCAAACTTGTATCAGTCCTACAATACTACTTATTAATCAAACTTGTATCAGTCCTACAATACTACTATTAATCAAACTTGTATCAGTCCTACAATACTCACTATTAATCAAACTTGTATCAGTCCTACAATACTACTATTAATCAAACTTGTATCAGTCCTACAATACTACTATAAATCAAACTTGTATCAGTCCTACAATACTCACTATAATCAAACTTGTATCAGTCCTACAATACTATTATTAATCAACCTTGTATCAGTCCTACAATACTCACTATAAATCAAACTTGTATCAGTCCTACAATACTCCTACATACTATAAAATCAAACTTGTATCAGTCCTACAATACTACTATAAATCAAACTTGTATCAGTCCTACAATACTACTATTAATCAAACTTGTATCAGTCCTACAATACTACTATAAATCAAACTTGTATCAGTCCTACAATACTACTATAAATCAAACTTGTATCAGTCCTACAATACTATATTAATCAAACTTGTATCAGTCCTACAATACTCATTATAAATCAACCTTGTATCAGTCCTACAATACTTGTATCAGTCCTACAACTACAATAATCAATTGTATCAGTCCTAATACTAATAATCAAACTTGTATCAGTCCTACAATACTCACTATTAATCAAACTTGTATCAGTCCTACAATACTCACTATTAATCAAACTTGTATCAGTCCTACAATACTCACTATTAATCAAACTTGTATCAGTCCTACAATACTCATTATTAATCAAACTTGTATCAGTCCTACAATACTACTATAAATCAAACTTGTATCAGTCCTACAATACTCATTATAAATCAAACTTGTATCAGTCCTACAATACTATATAAATCAAACTTGTATCAGTCCTACAATACTCACTATAAATCAAACTTGTATCAGTCCTACAATACTACTATTAATCAAACTTGTATCAGTCCTACAATACAATTAATCAAACTTGTATCAGTCCTACAATACTCACTATAAATCAAACTTGTATCAGTCCTACAATACTCATTATTAATCAAACTTGTATCAGTCCTACAATACTCACTATTAATCAAACTTGTATCAGTCCTACAATACTCACTATTAATCAAACTTGTATCAGTCCTACAATACTACTATTAATCAAACTTGTATCAGTCCTACAATACTATTATTAATCAAACTTGTATCAGTCCTACAATACTACTATTAATCAAACTTGTATCAGTCCTACAATACTACTATAAATCAAACTTGTATCAGTCCTACAATACTACTATAAATCAAACTTGTATCAGTCCTACAATACTATTATTAATCAAACTTGTATCAGTCCTACAATACTCTATTAATCAAACTTGTATCAGTCCTACAATACTCACTATAAATCAAACTTGTATCAGTCCTACAATACTACTATTAATCAACCTTGTATCAGTCCTACAATACTCAAACTATTAAATCAAACTTGTATCAGTCCTACAATACTACTATTAATCAAACTTGTATCAGTCCTACAATACTACTATTAATCAAACTTGTATCAGTCCTACATCAAATCAAACTTGTATCAGTCCTACAATACTACTATTAATCAACCTTGTATCAGTCCTACAATACTAATAAATCAAACTTGTATCAGTCCTACAATACTACTATAAATCAAACTTGTATCAGTCCTACAATACTACTATAAATCAAACTTGTATCAGTCCTACAATACTCTTATTAATCAAACTTGTATCAGTCCTACAATACTACTATAAATCAAACTTGTATCAGTCCTACAATACTCACTATTAATCAAACTTGTATCAGTCCTACAATACTTCACTATAAATCAAACTTGTATCAGTCCTACAATACTACAATACTATTATTAATCAACCTTGTATCAGTCCTACAATACTACATAAATCAAACTTGTATCAGTCCTACAATACTCACTATAAATCAAACTTGTATCAGTCCTACAATACTATTATTAATCAAACTTGTATCAGTCCTACAATACTACTATAAATCAAACTTGTATCAGTCCTACAATACTACAGTATTAATCAAACTTGTATCAGTCCTACAATACTAATCAACCTTGTATCAGTCCTACAATACTCAATAAATCAAACTTGTATCAGTCCTACAATACTACTATAAATCAAACTTGTATCAGTCCTACAATACTCACTATAAATCAAACTTGTATCAGTCCTACAATACTACTATAAATCAAACTTGTATCAGTCCTACAATACTACTATTAATCAAACTTGTATCAGTCCTACAATACTATAATCAACCTTGTATTAATCAAACTTGTATCAGTCCTACAATACTATTATAAATCAAACTTGTATCAGTCCTACAATACTACTATTGTAATCAAACTTGTATCAGTCCTACAATACTCATTATTAATCAAACTTGTATCAGTCCTACAATACTCATTATTAATCAAACTTGTATCAGTCCTACAATACTATTATTAATCAAACTTGTATCAGTCCTACAATACTCATTATAAATCAAACTTGTATCAGTCCTACAATACTACTATAAATCAAACTTGTATCAGTCCTACAATACTCACTATAAATCAAACTTGTATCAGTCCTACAATACTCATTATTAATCAAACTTGTATCAGTCCTACAATACTACTATAAATCAAACTTGTATCAGTCCTACAATACTCACTATAAATCAAACTTGTATCAGTCCTACAATACTACTATAAATCAAACTTGTATCAGTCCTACAATACTACTATAAATCAAACTTGTATCAGTCCTACAATACTCACTATTAATCAAACTTGTATCAGTCCTACAATACTCACTATAAATCAAACTTGTATCAGTCCTACAATACTCACTATAAATCAAACTTGTATCAGTCCTACAATACTACTATAAATCAAACTTGTATCAGTCCTACAATACTTTGTATCATTAATCAAATTAATTCAGTATCAGTCCTACAATACTACTATAAATCAAACTTGTATCAGTCCTACAATACTACTATTAATCAAACTTGTATCAGTCCTACAATACTACTATTAATCAAACTTGTATCAGTCTACAATACTACTATTAATCAAACTTGTATCAGTCCTACAATACTACTATTAATCAAACTTGTATCAGTCCTACAATACTACTATTAATCAAACTTGTATCAGTCCTACAATACTACACTATTAATCAAACTTGTATCAGTCCTACAATACTACTATAAATCAACCTTGTATCAGTCCTACAATACTCACTATTAATCAAACTTGTATCAGTCCTACAATACTACTATTCAAACTTGTATCAGTCAAATACTTGTATCAGTCCTACAATACTCACTATAAATCAAACTTGTATCAGTCCTACAATACTACTATAAATCAAACTTGTATCAGTCCTACAATACTACTATAAATCAAACTTGTATCAGTCCTACAATACTATTATTAATCAAACTTGTATCAGTCCTACAATACTTTATTATAAATCAAACTTGTATCAGTCCTACAATACTCACTATATAAATCAAACTTGTATCAGTCCTACAATACTATAAATCAAACTATCAGTCTTGTATCAAACTTGTCAGTCCTACAATACTTACTTATTAATCAAACTTGTATCAGTCCTACAATACAGTATCAGTCCTACAATACTACTATTAATCAACCTTGTATCAGTCCTACAATTGTATCAGTCCTACAATACTCAATCAAACTTGTATCAGTCCTACAATACTATTATTAATCAAACTTGTAAGTCCTACAATACTCAACAATACTTGTATCAGTCCTACAATACTACTATAAATCAAATCTTGTATCAGTCCTACAATACTCACTATAAATCAAACTTGTATCAGTCCTACAATACTATTATTAATCAACCTTGTATCAGTCCTACAATCACTTGTATCATATAAATCAAACTTGTATCAGTCCTACAATACTCACTATTAATCAACCTTGTATCAGTCTAAACCTTGTATTCCTATCAACCTTGTATCAGTCCTACAATACTACTTATAAATCAAACTTGTATCAGTCCTACAATACTCATATAGTCCTAATCAAACTTGTATCAGTCCTACAATACTATTATAAATCAAACTTGTATCAGTCCTACAATACTTGTATCAGTCCTACTATAAATCAAACCTTGTATCAGTCCTACAATACTACTATAAATCAAACTTGTATCAGTCCTACAATACTCACTATAAATCAAACTTGTATCAGTCCTACAATACTATTAATCACTATAAATCAAACTTGTATCAGTCCTACAATACTACTATTAATCAAACTTGTATCAGTCCTACAATACTATTATTAATCAAACTTGTATCAGTCCTACAATACTCACTATAAATCAAACTTGTATCAGTCCTACAATACTACTATAAATCAAACTTGTATCAGTCCTACAATACTATTATAAATCAAACTTGTATCAGTCCTACAATACTACTATTAATCAAACTTGTATCAGTCCTACAATACTCATTATTAAATCAAACTTGTATCAGTCCTACAATACTACTATAAATCAAACTTGTATCAGTCCTACAATACTCATTATATAAATCAAACTTGTATCAGTCCTACAATACTCTACTTATAAATCAAACTTGTATCAGTCCTACAATACTCACTATTAATCAAACTTGTATCAGTCCTACAATACTATTATAAATCAAACTTGTATCAGTCCTACAATACTACTATTAATCAAACTTGTATCAGTCCTACAATACTACTATTAATCAAACTTGTATCAGTCCTACAATACTACTATTAATCAAACTTGTATCAGTCCTACAATACTATTATTAATCAAACTTGTATCAGTCCTACAATACTACTATAAATCAAACTTGTATCAGTCCTACAATACTACTATAAATCAAACTTGTATCAGTCCTACAATACTTACTTATAATCAACCTTGTATCAGTCCTACAATACTCACTATAAATCAAACTTGTATCAGTCCTACAATACTACTATAAATCAAACTTGTA
>NC_134837.1:433720-468167 GCF_004210375.1 Tachypleus tridentatus | reverse complement strand
TATCACATTTACCGACACTTGTCTGTGATCCAACTTCTGTTTTCGCGTTCGGTAGTTGTTTTTATTAGATTATATTGGTTTATATTTTTGTATTAAGATAAGGGAAGTTTCTGTTTAACAGCTGGTATTGCTTCACACTTTGTCTTAGCTTCATTTGGCATGCTTACCAGGCTTGGTATTTGGTTTACATTTTCTCATTGTGTAGGGATCGTTTGTTACCTGCAAACAGATACCCGGCGTGACTTTACATAATAACAAAATATACACACACAGGCTTTACACGCTGATATTGGTTCATATTTAGGGTTAATCATTAGTGGTTTATGTTTACCAGGCTGATTCTGGATTAAACTTTCATTAGCTTTACTCGGTGTAGGGAGTTGTTTATGGGCTGGTATTAATTTAAACTTCCTTATATGCTCTGAAGATTTCGTCGAACAGGATGTTAATGATCACAAAATTTGTATTACCTTAGTGAGTTTGTTTATGAGGATGGTTTTGTACTGGTTTATATCTTGTGTTAATGTTATTATGGCTTGGTTGATAATGATAGTATTGGTTTACACTTTCTGTTAATCATGTAATATGGTTTGTTTTAATAATGATAGTATTGGTTTACACTTTGTGTTAATGTTATTATATTTTGTTGATAATGATAGTATTAGTTTACACTTTCTGTTAATGTTATTATGGTTTGTTAATAATGATAGTATTGGTTTACACTTTCTGTTAATGTTATTATGGTTTGTTAATAATGATAGTATTGGTTTACACTTTCTGTTAATGTTATTATGGTTTGTTAATAATGATAGTATTGGTTTACACTCTCTGTTAATGTTATTATGGTTTGTTAATAATGATAGTATTGGTTTTACACTTCTGTTAATGTTATTATGGTTTGTTAATAATGATAGTATTGGTTTACACTTTCTGTTAATGTTATTATGGTTTGTATGATAATGATAGTATTGGTTTACACTTTCTGTTAATGTTATTATGGTTTGTTAATAATGATAGTATTGGTTTACACTTTCTGTTAATGTTATTATGGTTTGTTAATAATGATAGTATTGGTTTACACTTTCTGTTAATGTTATTATGTTTGTTAATAATGATAGTATTGGTTTACACTTTCTGTTAATGTTATTATGGTTTGTTAATAATGATAGTATTGGTTTACACTTTCTGTTAATGTTATTATGGTTTGTTAATAATGATAGTATTGGTTTACACTTTCTGTTAATGTTATTATGGTTTGTTAATAATGATAGTATTGGTTTACACTTTCTGTTAATGTTATTTTATGGTTTGTTGATAATGATAGTATTGGATTTACACCTTTCTGTTAATGTTATTATAAATTTGTTGATAATGATAGTATTGGTTTTACACTCTCTGTTAATGTTATTATGGTTTAATAATGATAGTATTGGTTTACACTTTCTGTTAATGTTATTATGGTTTGTTAATAATGATAGTCTGGTTTTGGCTAATCTTCTGTTAATGTTATTATGGTTTGTTAATAATGATAGTATTGGCTTTACACTTCTGTTAATGTTATTATGGTTTTTGTTAATAATGATAGTATTGGTTTACACTTTCTGTTAATGTTATTATGGTTTGTTAATAATGATAGTATTGGTTTACACTTTCTGTTAATGTTATTATGGTTTGTTAATAATGATAGTATTGGTTTACACTTTCTGTTAATGTTATTATGGTTTATTATATAATGATAGTATTGGTTACACCTGTTAAGTGTTATTATGGTTTGTTGATAATGATAGTATTGGTTTACACTTCTGTTAATGTTATTATGGTTTGTTGATAATGATAGTATTGGTTTACACTTTCTGTTAATGTTATTATGGTTTGTTAATAATGATAGTATTGGTTTTACACTCTCTGTTAATGTTATTATGGTTTGTTAATAATGATAGTATTGGTTTACACTTCTGTTAATGTTATTATGGTTTGTTAATAATGATAGTATTGGTTTACACCCTTCTGTTAATGTTATTATGGTTTGTTAATAATGATAGTATTGGTTTACACTTTCTGTTAATGTTATTATGGTTTGTTAATAATGATAGTATTGGTTTACACTTTCTGTTAATGTTATTATGGTTTGTTGATAATGATAGTATTGGTTTACACTTTCTGTTAATGTTATTATGGTTTGTTAATAATGATAGTATTGGTTTACACTTTCTGTTAATGTTATTATGGTTTGTTTTATCAATGATTGTATTGGTTTACAATTTTGTTAATCTTATTATTAATTGTTTATGAGGATGGTATTGGATTTCACTTTCATATTAATGTTATTATGGTTTGTTTATGAGGATGGTATTGGTTTAAAAGTTTGCGATAATGTTAATATGGGTTTTTTATAATGGATGGTATTGGTTTTACACTTTGTAATTAATGTTATTATGGTTTGTTTATGAGGATAGTATTTTTTACACTTTATGCGTTAACGTTATTATGGTTTGTTTATCAGGATTGCATTTTTTTTACACTTTGTGTTAATGCTATTTTGCATATTTGTTTATAAGGATGATGTATTGGTTTTACCCTTAGTTTAATGTTATTATTTTGTTTATGTTATAGTATTGGTTTATTAATATGGTTTGGGTGTATGCGGATGGTATTGGTTTACACGTTGTGTTAATGTTACTATGGTTTGTTTTATGAGGATTGTATTTTTCACCTATGCGTTAACGTTATTATGGTTTGTTTATTGGATCATTTTTTACACGTTGTGTTATTGCTATTAACTATGGTTTTGTGGGGTATGGTGTGTATGGTATTTTACCCGTTTAATGTTACTGCTAGTGTGTATTGGTATACACGTTGTTAAATGTTAATATAGTTTATGTGTATGGTATTGGTTTACACGCCTGTTAATATTAATATGGTTTGTTTATATTGTATGGTATTGGTTTACGTTTGTGTTAATATTAATATGGTTTGTTTATGTATGGTATTGGTTTACACGCTTGGTGTTAATATTATTATAAGTTTGTTTATGTGTGTATGGTATTGGTTTTACACGTTGTGTTAATATTACATATGGTTTGTTTATGTGTATGGTATTGGTTTACACGTTGTTTTATTAATATGGTTTGTTTATGTGTATGGTATTGGTTAATGCACACGTTGTGTTAATATTAATATGGTTTGGTTTATGTGTATGGTATTGGTTTTACACGTTGTGCTAATGGTTTATTATGGTTTGTTTATGAGGATTGTATTGGTATACACTTTGTGTGAATGTTATTATATGGTTTATGTGTAGTATTGTATTGGTTTTACTATGAGGATTGTATTGGTTTCATTACTTTGTGTGAATGTTATTATTTTTTTTATCAGTATTGTATTGGTTTACACTTTGTGTTAATGTCACTATGGTTTTTTTTTATGATGATTCTGTTGGTTCGCTCTTTGTGTTAGTATCACTATGTTTTCTCAAGAGGACGGTATTGGTTTACACTTCGTCTTTGTGTTAGGAAGGTTTGTTTAGCCAACTGGTATTGGTCCACATTTCGTGTTAGTGTTAAGATAATTTGGTTAATCGGACTTGTATTTATGTGCATGTATGCTTTTAATAATATATTCTGTTTTGTTTTATTCTTATCTTGTTAATATCTTTGATTACACATTAACATTTTGAAATGATGCTTTTATCCCTTGCAGTGAAATACAATACGTTTTATGTTATAGACTTTGATTATATAACATTACAATTATCTTGGTTGACCTTATCAATAGAACACTCTTTTATCTTGGTTTATCTTATCTATAGAACATTACAATTATCTTGGTTGACCTGATCAATAGAACACTCTTTTTTTATCTTGGTTGATCTTATCTATAGAACATTACAATTATCTTGGTTGACCTTATCAATAGAACACTCTTTTATCTTGGTTTATCTTATCTATAGAACATTATAATTATATTGCTTGACCTTATCAATATAACACTATAATTATCTTATTTGATCCTGTACGTGAAATACTATTTATAAAAATTCGATTTGAAGGGATAGTTCTTGTACTGAACTTTGTGTATTATGGTCAGTTAATAGAGGAAATATTAGAGGAGGTCAGTTCATTAATATATTTCTTAATATATTTCTTTGATTGAGTTAAGCAGAAAGCTCCACATTGGGCTATCTGAGCTCTGCCCACCACGGGTATCGATACCCAGTTTTTAGAGGTATAAGTTGACTAGGGGAAGGTTCATTAACATAAAAATATTCTATTAACGTATGGTTCGTTAATAACAGAAATTTTGTATTGAGGTATGGCTCATGAACTGTAGAAATATTGTACTGCGGTATGATTCATTCATATAAAATTTTGTATTGAGGTATGGCTCATGAACTGTAGAAATATTGTACTGCGGTATGATTCATTCATATAAAATATTGTATTGAGGTATGGCTCATGAACTGTAGAAATATTGTACTGCGGTATGATTCATTCATATAAAATATTGTATTGAAGTATGGTTCATAAACAACATTATACTGAAATGCAGTTTGTTAGCAATATTATGTTGCAGCAGTGCGTTTGGTTAAGAATATTATATTGATCTATGGTTTATTAACAATATTATATGGTTCGTTAACAATATTATATAGGTTTATTATGGCTGAGGTATGATTTATTAACAGTTATATTGAGATATGGTTCGTTAACAATATTATATTGAGGTATGTTTCGTTAACAATAATATAATGTACGGCTCATTAACAATATTATATTGATGTATGGCTCATTAACAATATTATATTGTGATGTACGTCGTTGAGAATATTATATTGAGGTATGGTTTGTTAACAATATGGGTTCACTAACAATGTTATATTGAGGTACGTTTCATTAACAATAATATATTGATGTACGGCTCATTAACAATATTATATTGATGTACGGCTCATTAACAATATTATATTGATGTACGGTTCGTTGAGAATATTATATTGAGGTATGGTTTGTTAACAATATTATATTGAGATATGGTTCGTTAACAATATTATATTGAGGTATGGTTTATGAAGAGTATTATATTAGGTATGATTTATTAACAGTGTTATATTGAGGTACTATGGTTCACTAACAATGTTATATTGAGGTACGTTTCGTTCAATAATATATTGATGTAATTAACAATATTATATTGATGTACGGCTCATTAACAATATAATATTGATGTACAGGTCGTTGAGCTATTATTAGGTATGGTTTTGTTAACAATATTATATTGAGGTATGGTTCGTTAACAATATTATATTGAAGTACGGTTCATTAACAATATTATATTGATGTACGGTTCGTTGAGAATATTATATTGAGGTATGGTTTGTTAACAATATTATATTGAGGTATGGCTCGTTAACAATGTTATATTGAAGTACGGTTCATTAACAATATTATATTGATGTACGGTTCGTTGAGAATATTATATTGATGGTATGGTTTGTTAACAATATTATATTGAAGTACGGTTCATTAACAATATTATATTGATGTACGGTTCGTTGAGAATATTATATTGAGGTATGGTTTGTTAACAATATTATATTGAAGTATGGTTCGTTAACAATATTATATTGAAGTATGGTTCATTAACAATATTATATTGAAGTGCGGTTCATTAACAATATTATATTGAGGTACGGTTCGTTAACAATATTATATTGAGGTACGGTTTGTTAACAATATTATATTGAAGTACGGTTCATTAACAATATTATATTGAAGTGCGGTTCATTAACAATATTATATTGATGTACGGTTCGTTGAGAATATTATATTGAGGTATGGTTTGTTAACAAAATTATATTGAGGTATGGCTCGTTAACAATACTATATTGAAGTACGGTTCATTAACAATATTATATTGATGTACGGTTCGTTGAGAATATTATATTGAGGTATGGTTTGTTAACAATATTATATTGAAGTGCGGTTCATTAACAATATTATATTGATGTACGGTTCGTTGAGAATATTATATTGAGGTATGGTTTGTTAACAATATTATATTGAAGTACGGTTCGTTAACAATATTATATTGAAGTACGGTTCATTAACAATATTATATTGAAGTGCGGTTCATTAACAATATTATATTGATGTACGGTTCGTTGAGAATATTATATTGAGGTATGGTTTGTTAACAATATTATATTGAAGTACGGTTCGTTAACAATATTATATTGAAGTGCGGTTCATTAACAATATTATATTGATGTACGGTTCGTTGAGAATATTATATTGAGGTATGGTTTGTTAACAATATTATATTGAAGTACGGTTCGTTAACAATATTATATTGAAGTACGGTTCGTTAACAATATTATATTGAAGTGCGGTTCATTAACAATATTATATTGATGTACGGTTCGTTGAGAATATTATATTGAGGTATGGTTTGTTAACAATATTATATTGAAGTACGGTTCGTTAACAATATTATATTGAAGTGCGGTTCGTTAACAATATTATATTGAAGTGCGGTTCGTTAACAATATTATATTGAAGTACGGTTCGTTAACAATATTATATTGAAGTACGGTTCGTTAACAATATTATATTGAAGTGCGGTTCATTAACAATATTATATTGAAGTGCGGTTCATTAACAATATTATATTGATGTACGGTTCGTTGAGAATATTATATTGAGGTATGGTTTGTTATCAATATTATATTGAGGTATGGTTCATTAACGATATTATATTGAAATATGGTTCCTTAATAGGAAAATATTTTATTGTAATATTTTGTGAGGCAGATGATAGCACTGCCTATGTAGGGATGGCTCGGATTGTTTATGAAAATGGTATTTTAAATATCTCTTTAAGATGTCATCATAACTTTACATTACTATACAGTGTTTCTTGTATAACAATATCTGTGTAATGACCGAGTCACAAGTTCTGTAAATATGATAACAAAAAATTTGAATTTGTTGTTCGTCTTTTAATTACATGACAAATAAAAAATTTAAACAATGGTGTTAACTAATTTCACTGAGGTGACATAGTTTAAAACGGACTATTCGTTTTATAAGTGTTACTTGTAACTAATAGTAGTTTTCAACAAAATCATAATTCTAGTGCAAACGATGTTATAATTACCCCTTGAAGTTAGCGTTCTTACACACATCTGGTGTTTTCTTACTTGAGTTATATGGGAAATACCAGTCTGTAATAGATAAACACTAGATATTACCGTTGGAACGTCATAGTCTATAGAACTTGGTTATAAATACAATCTTCCTATGTTTATTGAAACACTGCATTAATAAAACAATAACAAACGACAAGCAAACGATTAAAAACAAGCTTTACAAAAAAGAATTTAAATGTATGGTGGTTAATGTTAATTCTTCAAAACAATGTAAATTAGATAGTATGAATAACAATCGTATTATTATAACGTAATAGATGAGGCACACAACGCCAATGGACAGAGAAAAATAATATAAATTAAGTTAGCTTTTACTGAATAGTTATAATATCTTGACGTATGTTAATCTTTGCCTTGCTATCATGTAAGGATATGCGAGTGCTATCCCTACTTTCTTGTTTGCATTGTTTTTGAAGGGCTGACATTAGCCATCATTACATCTACTAACGTTTTCAAAATGTTCTTCTTTATTTTTCATAAAATATAATTCACTTTTATACAACAATTTGAATTTAATTTTAAATATTTAGCGTGTCATGTAGATTGCTTAAAAACTGCAGCTAGTTACAGATCTAAGTCAGTAAGCGGTAAGTTTAAGTGTGAATATTCATTATAGATGAAGCTCGGATAGCCTTTTGTGTAGTAACAAAAAAACACATTTTACCTTTGTTAAGGAGACCTTTCGTCAGTACCAAATCTCATTTCAAAGAGGCAGTATCGGAAGTCGTCTTATAAATCCTTTCGTTCGTTAATAGATTACGTCTCAGAAGATATTTCGTCCAGTATCAGAGTTTGCCTTGGACCTCAGGATTGTCAAACTACGACAAAATAGTGTTCAGCGTCGCAGTTTCTTTACCAGAGATAAAATATCACTGCATTATATAACAGTGTTTTTATAGTAACATGGACGCACCCTAAACTTCATGAAATATCACTCAGTCCAACGCAGAAAGTTAAAGGTGTACTACGACATGTATAATAACATTGTTTTTGCTATGATAGCATTCATGTGCAGGACATGAATTTATGGTCAGCATTTTACGAGGGGATGTGTAGTTTAAATTATACTTTTGCTGTTTTACAACATTGTTGAAAACTCTCGTTTAATATTAAAACTTTTCACGGCCCTCTAGCGGTGACACTGGATGAAAATCACTGGTGTCATTTGTTACGGATGCTTTGTTCAACGCGTTATTTTCCAGCAGGGGCTGTGTGCGTTGAGAGTAAAATTTATGCCTATATATATAAGTAAATATTAAAATATAATCTGAATATTTTGTGAGTCAATACAAGACTGTTTAAAATTATATTTTGTGATGTCTATAGTTTCTTGTAAATTAAGAAGTCAAATTACCGACATTAGCTGGAGAATCTCGTGACCTATTCTACACTACCTGGCCAACAGTATGTGGACACCCGACCATCACATCCATATATGCTTGTTGACCATCTCATTCCAAAACCATGGGCATTAATATGAAGTTGGTCCCCCTTTGCTGCTGTAACATCCTTCACTCTTCTGGGAAGGTTTTTCACTATATTTTGGAACATGGCTGCTTGGATTTGCTCCTATTCAGCTACAAGAGCATTAGTGAGGTCGGGCGCTGAGTTGAAAGTCACTGAGCTGACCCATTCTACTGTTAATGTTTGTCTATGGAGATTGCATGGTTGTATGCTTGATTTTATGCACCTGTTAGCAATGGATGTGGGTGAAATATCTGAACCCATATACTTTTGGACATGAGGTGTATTTACTGAGTTATTGTTTTGAACCGAATCAAATGCAGTGGCCCTGTTCCCATCTTCTCATTTTTGAAAGACATGCTTGAGTACACTTACTTACTTACAAATACAGCTTCGTTACTAAGTTTGGTAAACTATAAAGGAGTTGTATGATGTTGATATAATATACTTTTCAAAACAAGAAACACAAAGGGATATTTTTGTTATTTTAAAGAAATATATGTAATAACGTTACAAGCTCAGAGTATGTGATGTTACACGTGTTAAAGCACTGATTGTCAGACCAAAATGACAATAAAGTTGTGCACTTTGAAAACGGAGGAAAACATCGAGTTTTAACACTGAGTTTCCATAGCTCAGTGTTAAGCAACCGACATGCAATACAGTTACGCCAAGACTGACTGAAGCACAACGCTACAACGCCATTGGTCGCTTGGAAGCAGGCGAATCTCGATCAGATGTTGCCAGAGCTGTGAATGTTCACCCAAGCACCATCATAAGGCTATGGAATCGTCACCAACAGCATGGATCAACTTGTGACCGTTCACGATCTAGCAGACCTCGTGTGACCACGCCCACACAAGATCGCTACATTCGGTTACGTCACCTTCGGGATAGGACCACCACTGCGACGTTTACTGCCTCAACCTTACCAGGGCTGCGTAGGATTTCCGATCAGACCGTACGCAACCGTCGACGAGAATCTTAGGCCCCATTTGCAACCCATTATTGTAAACGTCAACGACGTTTTTCAACATGACAACGCCCGTCCTCACACAGCCCGACTCACCACTGTCTTCTTGAGACACCACAACATCAACGTTCTTCCCTGGCCAGATCACCATATTTAAACCCCATCGAACATCTTTGGGACGAGTTGGACCGACGTCTTCGACGGCGACAACCTCAACCGCAGACTCTACCTCAGCTTGCAGCAGCTTTGCAGGCTGAGTGGACAGCCATTCCACAGGATGTGATTCGTCATCTCATCGCTTCCATGGGCAGGAGATGCCAAGCAGTTATTGCTGCTCACGGGGGACATACTCGTTATTGACGTTGAGTGACGTTAAACTTCAACTAGTGAGCGTGCACTTCGCCTTTGCAGACTTTGGATGTTCAGCAGTGAATGTGCAAAGTTTCACACATCATACAGAATTACCCGGAATAAACTTGTTAACAATATGTCTCAAATTTTGCTTTTTGCGTTTCTTTTTTTGAAGAGTATAGTTTATGAGTTTTGGCTATTTCAAGATGTTTATATAAATAACATTTTAAAAAAGTCTTTTTTTTTTTTCACATCCTCCGTGTGCGAATTTTGACAAGGTTTAACGACCCACGGAAAGCACCAAAGTACAAAGTTTGTTACTAGAAGATATAATTGTTTTTTATAATTATTTATTTACTGTTCTATGTCTTAAGTGCGTGTGTGTGTTTTTCTTATAGTAAAGTCACATCGGGTTATCTGCTGTGTCCACTGAGGACAGTCAAACCCTGATTTTAGCGTTGTAAATTTGAAGACTTACTGCTGTACTGCAGGGGACTCTCATGTTTTATGAAAAATAAGTTTAAGAACATATTTGTAACATGAATGCACATAACCACCTTATTACAACTTCAGTAATGTTAGCTAGGTATAGATAAAAGGTTAAAACAATAAAAATAATAAATATATCTATATATATAATGTTAGTAAAATGAAACTATTTTGACTAAACAAGTGTGTCATAATCTGTAGTTATTTTCGAACGTATAAAGCATAATTTATATTTATTTTTAATTTTTTTTTATTAAGGTTACTATGTCGTCAAATCGACACTTCGTGGTTACGAACTGGGCGGATTTGACGGAACCCATAAAGGAAAAGCAAGATCATGAGCGACATGGTGACACTTTCGTCGAGTAGGAAGATAAGACTTTCAATACTTTTTAGATATTAATTGTTTTGATTTTTATTCTCACCTTGAGAATTGACCATCTAGCAAAGAAAGAACTAGAACTAATATAGAACGACCGACACGAGACATACAGACTACAGACCAATAGGTTAATGGAACTACCAGATGTGATGATATGTTAAACTTCACATGCTACTCTTCAGTTGCTGAAACGACTCAACAGACATTGGCAGGAATATACACCTAAAATATCCCTGTTTAGCATAGTTAATAATAAACATTTGGGGTGTCTTTCCATGATTCCACCCACACCTTGTTAGCAACGTCTCTACTCATTCGAATTTCGTACAAAACATTGTTGTGAAGAAACTGATTGATGCTGGTTTAGCCTAAGTTCATAAGGTGATAATTGTTGAACGAAAGTTCATAGCATGTGATCTCTCTTTATCTGCTTCTCGTTACGTGACCAAATGATGATCGTGAAACTGATACTGATACGAAAGGAACGTTTTGAAATCCTTCATCATCCGGTAGTTGATGAACCTGACAGGATCCTGTAAAGCTCTAATTTGTGAGGGTGATCAAAGGTAGGATGCCCCCCAGACTTACAACACTATAATCCGGGTTTAGATACCCGTGATGGGCAGAGCACAGACAGCGCATTGTGTAGCTTTATGCTTCATTACAAACCAACTAAAAAATAGAATAATATTAATTTATTTTGTTGTTGTTGAAGTAACCCAGAGAAGGACTGATGTTGACATATACGTAAACGTTATCGTTTGTTTGTGTGCGTGTAGACTAAATTTAATGAATTACATGGTAGGGGGTGTTTATTTTCTCTGGGTGCTGAGTGTAGTTGCAGTCAGTAGTTTATGACTGGGTGCTGCTGCTCAGAATTAAGTTACGTAGGAGGGACTTAACGAACAAAATCACTATTAGTTGTGATCTAACTAGGAAGGGTGTAAGAGGGAAGGGTATTGGCTGTGATATTACTAGGAAGGGTGTAAGAGAGAAGGGTATTGGCTGTGATATAACTAGGAAGGGTGTAAGAGAGAAGGGTATTGGTTGTGATATAACTAGGAAGGGTGTAAAAGAGAAGGGTATTGGCTGTGATATAACTAGGAAGGGTGTAAGAGAGAAGGGTATTAGCTGTGATATAACTAGGAAGGGTGTAAAAGAGACGGGTATTGGCTGTGATATAACTAGGAAGGGTGTAAGAGAGAAGGGTATTGGCTGTGATATAACTAGGAAGGGTGTAAAAGAGAAGGGTATTGGCTGTGATATAACTAGGAAGGGTGTAAGAGAGAAGGGTATTAGCTGTGATATAACCAGAAGGGGTAAAGAAGAGAAGGGTATTACTGTGATATAACCAGGAAGGGTGTAAAAGACGGGTATTAGTTGTGATATAACCAGGAAGGGTGTAGGAGAGAAGGGCATTAGCTGTGATATAACTAGGAAGGGTGTAAGAGAGAAGGGTATTAGCTGTGATATAACCAGGAAGGGTGTAAAGAGACGGGTATTACTGTGATATAACCAGGAATGGTGCAAAAGAGAGACGGATATTGGCTGTGATATAACTAGGAAGGGTGTAAAAGAGAAGGGTATTGGCTGTGATATAACTAGGAAGGGTGTAAGAGAGAAGGGTATTGGCTGTGATATAACTAGGAAGGGTGTAAAAGAGAAGGGTATTGACTGTGATATAACTAGGAAGGGTGTAAAAGAGAAGGGTATTGGCTGTGATATAATTAGGAAGGGTATAAGAGGGAAGGTTACTGATTGTGGTATAACTAGGAAGTATGTAAGAGGGAACGAATATATTATTGTAACTTTATAAAATAATTTTGTCATATTCTGTAAGTGATCATGCGGTCATACTGTACGATTGGTATTGTGTAAAATGTTAGTCAAGGAAGGATGGATACCAGGATTGTAAAAACATATTTTTTTTATTTCATGAACACGAGGGAGTCACGTGATACAAAAATTCGAAATGTGGAACCAAAATTTAACTGCATTACAAAAACCGAGAGGTGAATAGATGGAATTTCATTTGGTGATTTTTACAGCTTTTATAAAAAACGGTGGCTTGTGTTACGTTTCAGAATAGAACGACGGTTTTGTGTTTTGTTTGAGAATCAGGTTAACTCGTCATTTTTAACATCAGACAGTCATTTATTTTGAGTGATAGTTGGGCTTTGTCAGTAGGAAGTAATGGATCGTGAGCAAAGCTCCAGATGGCGCTTTCGTCTGCTTATTGGGATACGTTTGCGTTCAGGAATAGATTACATGTATTACCCATCTCTATTAAGTCATTTAAGTGTGTTTTAGAATTATGATTAAAATGATTTGATTTACAAAAGAATTAATATTGGGTTTTATTTCGGCGATTAAGTTAATGTATCTGCCTATGTAATTAGTATCGATATTATTAAGTACGGTAGTACTTAATAGTAGGGTTTGACAAGGTTTCCACATAACTCATGCGCTTAAAAACCACCGTATTGAATACCTAAGCAAAAAACACACCATTCAAAGTGTTGGTTACGACACAGTATGCGCACATATATTAAAAATATGATAAAAGGTCGCTAAAATTTCCGATATAACAGCTCAAAAATTTCTAAAATAGAAAATTTTCGTCTACTGTTTCCCTGATCACGTCAGCGGGGCTAACTCCTAGACGGCTCGGACTATTGCTACAGTATTTCCCCAGCCTACTTGACTTGTTTGTGGGTATCTACTTTTGATATTCTGATAAATATATACAGTTTTTTTAAATGAATGGTAAACATATAATGCACATACTTGTCAACCCAACAGATGACGCTGCATATCAATGGATAGACACGCGACAGTTTCTAAAAGTAAAGGATATACTTTATACAGATATAACATACAGGTAAACAAACAAGAGTAGTAAATATATTATTATTAAAATGAAGCAAGGATCATGTTACAAAAGTAATGACACAAGAATGAAAACCACAAATGTATAACATTTGTTCCCTACTTTGATAACTTTACACACTTATCTGTAGGTCAAAATAAGGGTTACATTTTATAAATGTGTGGTTTTAATTCTTGTAAAACTGAATGTTACCAAGGGTATGGCTATACTGAAAGTTTATGGATGTTGTGTCCATTCCAAGGACATATAAAAATGAACAAATAAATAGGAAGATAAATAATTTTTTAACAGAAAATAGGGGTCGTTGGTTATTCGTAGAACTGCTATAAGAGTATCCAAAATAAAATAAATGTTGTAATAAAAAGTACACAAAGAAATAAAGAGATACCAGTTGGAAAGATTTTAAATACCTACTTTTGTTGGCCTTGTGACCCGTGTAGTTAATCTGAATTTGTGAAATATTAGTACTTAATAATAGGGACCGACAATATTTTAAAATATATCCAACTTTACTTATTTGTGTACTTATTACTGTCGCATTTATTTCATTTTCGATATTTTTGATAGCCATGCTACTAATAAGCAATTTGTTTGTTTGTTTTGAATTTCGCACAAAGCTACTCGAGGGCTATCTACGCTAGCCGTCCCTAATTTAGTAGTGTGAGACTAGAGAGAAGGCAGCTAGTCATCACCACCCACCGCTACTCTTTTACCAACGAATAGTGGGATTGACCGTACAATTATAACTTCCCCACGGTGGAAAGGGCAAGCGTGTTTGGTGCGACGTGGATTCGAACCCGCGCCCCTCAACTTACGAGTCGAACGCCTTAACCCACCTGGCCATGCCAGGCCCCTAATAAGCAATGATCCTTACTTTGTGTTAAATTAAACATTTTCCCCTATTTATTTAGACATGGAAGAGAGAGGTGGTCAAAGATTCGCGAGTAGAAATGTTAGCGTTTTGTTTTATGTAACTCAGATTCAACCCTTCTTCTTCTAAAATTATAGGCGTTGGAAAAAGTTCGAATTTGTGTGTGTGTGTAGTAATGTTATTATTTGAGCAATTATTGCTTAGCAATACTTTTGAATTTTTACCATAGTAATTTGGTCTTGTTTATATTACAATAAATGGAGATGATGAATAATTGGCATTTGAACTGTCTTTGTTTATTAACAAGGTTTTAAAAAGAATGCCCCTCAAGTGGCACAGCGGTAAATCTTTGAACTTATAACGCTAAAGCCCGAATTTCGATACCGGTATTATGCACAGCGCAGATAATTCATTCTGTTGCTTTGTATTTAACAGAAAATAACAACAACAAACTAGAAATGAGCAATAATATGAACATTACGATTCTGTTGAGATTGATGATATAGTAAATAAACCCAACAACTGGTCGTACTTTAAACATATAAAGTTGGTGATACAGCAAACGTTTTATTTGTTTTAAATTTCGTGCAAAGCTACACGAGGACTATCTGCGCTAGCCGTCCCTAATTTAGCAGTGTAAGACTAAAGGGAAGGCAACTAGTCATCACCACCTACCGCCAACTCTTGGGCTACTCTTTTACCAACGAGTAGTAGGATTGACCGTAATATTATAATATACCCACGGCTGGAAAGGCAAACATTGTTGGTGTGACAGGGATTCGAACCCGTGACCCTCAGATTACGAGTTGAATGCCTAAATGTTAACTAGTTGGTGCGTTAATAACTTATTCAGCGCTGAACTATCACGTTTAATTATTTATGACTGGTTGTGAGAAAAATGGTTATTTGGCGACATAAGAGTCAAACCTCATTGTTGTAAGCACTGAGGTAAAGTTGTAACCCTAAAAAACATACTACGATAACGAAACCTAAACCCAGAGGGTTTTAGAAAACAAAAACAAAACACAAGCGTTCTCAGTGACAATGGAAAATATTATTATTTTTAAATGCTTGTTAGATTAAGTGATTAATTCAAATAACATAACAGAAAATCGTTTTTGAGAGATAATTCTCGACACATTTACTGTTAAAAAGTCTATTCACTAATCAGTTCTGTAGCTTAGTATCAGATGGTTATGTCGTCCAACAGCTAAACATGTATTTTAAGATTTGTATGTTTTAAATGCTTGTTTGTATAAACTAAGGGCTGGGCGTGACCTACATAGATTTATGGGTTGTGATTCATTGACCGAATAATCGCACTTCACGTTTTGGGGCCACGTGAGCTATTGATTTGAAATGCTGACAATATTAAGAACTCACATAAGTTAAAATAATTATCCACGACATTCTAATGTCGCCTGCTGGCCAGTCAAGCTACACAGAGACGCCAACAAAACATACACTGTCTATAGATACAAGTTCTATGTACGTTCACTTTCATTCCTGTTACTGAGAGTTCCTTTGTGGCGCGGAGGTATGTCTGCGGACTCACATAGCTAGAAACTAGGTTTCGATACCCATAATGGACAGAGCCCAGATAGCCCATTGTGTAGCTGAGTGTCTGGTAGAAGTTTATTAAACGTACATTAATGGATGAGAGAAGGAATTTGGGTTAATGTTTGTGGCTTAAGACAGGTCTGATCAGCGACGTTAGGACTTATCCGAGAATATAACCAAACATAGGCCTAATGGTAATAATATCAACAGACTCGTTCGCAGAATTACATAATAGATTAAATAATTACAGGTGGCCCTTCCAGTCCAAAATCCTTGAGCTTTTAGTCACTGTTATTATGATGAATTATTAGTATGCAGTTGGGGTTGTCCAAAATATTGTGTGTTTGTTAAATAAAAAACCAACTAAAACATTAATGTAACTGTATATACAAATATGTGTGTTTTATTACAGTATATGTGTAATGCCTTTCTATTTTGTAGAATTTAACTATAATATATATGTGATATATCAGTTAAGTTAGATGTTAAAATGTTGCGCACAATACCGATTATGTATTTGTACGTTAAAATGAAGTAATTCTAACACGAAATAGCTGAACTTGGCTGGTATATATTTATCAATCGAACATTTAATGGCGAATATTGTTGTAGATAAACACGTTCCTGGAGTATTCTCGAAACTAAATTACATAAACCCGCTAGGAGGCTGTATTCTACCTTAAAGCCTCCATAGTGTGCTGAGGAGCACTACAACTACCTTGTAATCGGTACAGAAATAAACCTTCCTGTTTGTTCTGTTGTACAGAGTGTCATGTTATGTGCTTTTTTAAAAGTAATCGTGGATTTCGTACTGTATCACCTAATACTGGTGCCACTATTGTCTTGTTTCAAGTGTCTCAGTAGCCAGTCTGACGATGCCCGCAGTGGACAAAATACAGATAACCCGTGTTGTATCTTTGTGTTTAGTAAGAAAGAAAAAAAATGTTATATACATAAAATTGTTACGCAGTTACACGGTGAATTGCTACACACACTCATACTGTGAATTATTACACACACATTAAATTGTTGCACACTTACGCGGTGAAATCTTACACATGCCTTAAACTGTTACACATTTACACATGTGATTGAAAGGCTTCTTCCTACGTGGACGAAGTTAATTGTTGCACAAACGGCGGGGCCCGGCATGGCCAAGCGTGTTAAGGCGTTCGACTCGTAATTCGAGGGTCGCGGGTTCGAATCCCGGTCGCACCAAACATGCTCGCCCTCTCAGCCGTGGGGGGCATTATAAAGTTTCGGTCAATCCCACTATTCTTTTGTAAAAGAGTAGCCCAAGAGTTGGCGGTGGGTGGTAATGACTAGCTGCCATCCCTCTAGTCTTACACTGCAAAATTAGGGACGGCTAGCGCAGATAGCTCTCGAGTAGCTTTGCACGAAATAAAAAAACCCAACACAAACACAAGCATAGTTTTGTGCCTGTGTTTATTTGGTTTCTTAATATGTTGAGTTTTTGTTTTTTTTCATGTGCTGAGTCCCAGGGAATGTATAGTCCACTATGGGTGATTATTCTGTGGATTTCCGTTTTGAATTGTGTGTCAGTTCTTGTGATTTTGAGGTTAAGAAATGCTATTTGGTTAGTTTTTTCCTGTTCACAGGTGAACTTAATGCTGGGATGTATCGAGTTGACAAGGTTGAAAAGCTAAGTGTGTGTTCTGTAGAAGTGAATCCAGTAATTGTATCATCAACATATCTGTACCAGTATAGTGGTGGGTGTAATGTTGGATTGATTACTTGAGATTCAATCTGTGTCATAAAAATGTTAGCTAGAACTGGTGACACGGGATTCTTCATACTTAGGCCATTCATTTGTTGGTAGTTTTGGTCATTGAACATAGTTAGTTTTGGTAATGAATTCTATAAGGGTTGCTAATTGGTTGCTGGGGGTGTGTATCAGTGGGTTGGGGTCTTGGATATAAAGTTTTAAAGCTATCCTGCAGACTTCGGTAGTTGGGACTTCTGTGAATAGGGAGAAACTGGTCGTTATGGCTTTATGGTTTAATTGATCAAGAATAGATTTAAAGTTTCTCGTGATCACGAATAGAATGTGAAAACCCTCCTTCTTGAAGGGACGTGTTTATATGTCATGCGGCCCCTACTAAAGGGTGCACTGTGCGTTATTAATAAGAGTGATATTTTACCGATTTTTTCATCTTCTGTATTTCACTTTGTGATATTCCAGACTATCCTATATTTGCATTAGATAATCGATTAAGAAATACATCAGACATAAACTCTCAAACTTGAAATGAATTTTCCTATTTTTTCCTTCGCACCAAAAGAGCGAAAACTTTATTTGGTAGAAAACATACTTAACTTTTATGTTTCTTTTTCATATTTCGTACACTTAGAGACATTTACAACCTACAAGCGGTAAGTCTGCGGATTTACAACGCTAAAATCAGGGGTACGATTCCTCTCGGTGGGCTCAGTAGCTAGCCCGATGTGGCTTTGCTATAAGAAAACACACACATACAACCTACAATTATGAGTCTCATTTGGCGTAAATATAAGCCACGTGTGCAAATTTATTCAACTAAAACGCTGAAATTTGAAGAAATTTTTTTTTTACGAAATCACGTGAGCTGTCGACCTAAATTTTTAATATGGTTTTATGTAAGTGTAATAGTAAATCATTATTAATTTTGTTTCCTTTGGATCAAAGGCAGCTGATTGAGAACACTAAAAATATATGGTAAAAGCATGTGCAGCTATGTAAGAATTGGTTAGGCCAAACAATTTAAACCAGCAGTTTCTAGTTCAAGTTTTCAAAAGAATCACATGGGTGGATGGCTATTATTCATTACCAATTTTTAAGCAGAAATTTGCAAAATTTTATAAAATTATTCCAATTAAAAAGCGTTTAGCGTCGTGTAATATCAGCTTAAGTAATTATCATAAATAATGATGTCTGATACGCTGTATGGGGTTGATGACGAGAAACAGTTAATTTAAATTCTATGGCGTTACTGTAAAAATAGATAACATTGTTTTAGAGAGGAAAATCTACTACCATATATTTTATAGAATCTGGTTAGTTCTGTTAAGTATAGGTCTATTCCAAATAATTGGGTTGCGATCCTAAGGCTAATGTTGATTTCTACCGAATATCACTTTCTTAGTTACTGTGGTTTGTTGACAAACTTTTATATCTAACCGAAAACATCTGTGATTAATAAAAACAACAGGTGCTGCCAAAGAAGTGTGAGTGTGTGACTTCTGATTTCATTCTTTTAAGGTGACAAAAGGTTGAAATCAATCCTGTAATTGTTAAACCAATATTAACATACCTTGACTGACCTTTGTGTCTAAATGAATGTATCTTTCTTATTCAGACATGGTATTACCTTCGATTACTGTATCAGAAATTTCTGGTCAATTTATAAAAAGTTTTCATTGTTTTTTTTTTTTTTTCAACCAGCTTTCACAATTCCATACTAATACAGATTATTTTAATAGGACTCAAATTTCTAACTAGCAAGGTTTATGTTGGAAATAGTCTTTGGTATAAAAGTACTAATTGAAAACCTTCAAAACGAGCAGGCCCGGCATGGTAGGTGGGTTAAGGCGTGCGACTCGTAACCTGAGAGTCGCGGGTTCGCATCCCCGTCGCACCAATCATGCTCGCCCTTTCAGCCGTGGGGGCGTTATAATGTGACGGTCAAACCACTATTCGTTTGTAAAAGAATAGCCCAAGAGTTGGCGGTGGGTGGTGATGACTATCTCTAGTCTTACACTGCTTAATTATGGACGGCTAGCGCAGAATTCCCCTGTACCCTAAACAGAGTTCTCACATTGAGTGTACGTTGAATAGCTCAACTAAGTGAGTGTGTTATGTGTATCAACAGCTATATGTTAGAAAAAACCATTACCGTAATGAAACCTAACTCTCTCTGTAAGAATTAGGAAAGGATTCCACAATACAATAATGTGACGCTGTACAAAACGTCTTCCACTTTTGATCTTTGTTCACAGATGTGCTGGAAGTAAAATCCTTTTTACTCACAAAGTAGAAGACAGATAAGTCTTTTCCTGCTATAACTAAGAATTTTTTTTCCAAAGAATATTTGAAAGCTGAGCCTATTGTGGCGTCTCTCAAGATACCATTCATGGTTCCCATTCTTTAATGATTTCTTTTTTCACGATTTCGTTCCCCGGATATAAAATGTAGCCTTTTACTTCAACCATGATAAAATCTTCCAGGATTTAACTCGAAGAAAACATGATCCGGGCGTACACCATTCTCAATTAATGTTCCGTTCGTTTCATAAGTATATCATAAGCGGTGTATCAAAAAGAGGGGGAAACGTACACGTGGCTAAATAACGAATAACTATATATGGTCATTCTAGGAGTTTAACCCCCGAGTGATGTTTGTGAACAAAGAGAAGCGAAGGCGAATAAAGAGAAATTGGTTAATTTCCTAAATAGTTTCATAATCTCAACTGATTGTCTGTTCTATTCTTGTTTAAATTTTATTTTGAAAAAAAGTTTCAAGGGAAAACCTCCTTTGTAAGTGTGTATTATACGTAAAGGGTGTTGCGACTTACACATCGTAAGTCAATTACGTTAAAATGTAAAAACAGCAAAACAAAATTCGAAATGTTAAGAATAGCACATTGTATTGTATAATAGTATGATTTTTTCTTTAAAATCCAGAATATAAAACCAAGTAATTTGTAATATTGTTTTTATCTTTTGTAAAAAAAAACAAAAACTGAAACCAAGTAATGTGTAATACTGTGGACTTTTCTAAAGAGAGAGAGAAAAGAGTTCTATAACTAACTGAAAGGTTGTGTTTTGAACGAAGATAGCAGTATGTGATATCAAACTGTCAATATTGAATAAGACGTTAACTTATTTATATTAATATTTATGTATTAGCATAATTTGAGCCTAAAGTTAGTTTTCATTCGCAGATTAAGTGACATTAGTATATATCTTATGGTTATTCCAAACAGTATTATGTGGGTGGGTCTTATTGTTGATGTTTCATTACATAGTTTACGATCCGTCCGCATACGAGGGACCTACTGTGAGGAGAGGGTTGACTGGTAACAGACCAAACTATAAAGAAAGAGAGATGACTGGAGAACGTTCCTAGTAAGTTTTAGGAATAAAATTACAGGAAATTGTCTCTGAAGTAACACTTTAGTGGAGATAATATTACAATGACTTTTAATAAAAGAATTAACACATAAAACTCGGTAGTCTGTGATGACGTCTTTACGTCCAAGTTGAAGGTAACTTATTTGTCCAGTTCTTCAAAACAAATCTTCCTAGATACCAAACCTCACGACAAGCACTAATTTGAAGTAATAATCTTTATTCTCTAGGAAATAAACACTTCCTTTTTCATCATTACAACTAATGAACGCATCTCAGTCATCTATACTGAACTCCTTACGTACGTATATTTTCTCCTGTTAAAGGTCATGTTTCTAAACCATTAATAAAGTTCTCATTTAATAAAGCTGTACAAAATGTATTAGAACCAATCTATTAACATATGGTATGTTGATACTGTATGAGTTATTTAACACGAATGTTGGTTTTTTGGATTCTTTGACGATTAAACAAATAGTATGTTGACAGTGTAAGAGTTATTTAATATGAATATGGGTTTTTAGATTCTTTGACGGTTAAACAAATGCTGTGTTGAAATAAGGTTTTAACGAAGTATTTTTGTTGTTGTTTATTATCGACAATTAAAAGCAAAACGCTTCAGAATTTACTGCTAAACATGGTTCAAGTTGATCAAATTATCAATTTATTTATGACCGCTCACTAAGTCAGGAGAAAAACAAACATAAGCGTTTTGAACTTCATTTTTTTTTGTAATATGCTTCATCCAGTAGCTTTTCACTTATTCGACTTCTCCAGAACTGGGTGTAACATTGTCACGTGAGTAACATGTACGTGAAGAACAAGATATTTACTTCGCTCCCAACCAAAACAAGATAAAAACAAAACCAAAACCAAAACCAAAACCTGTAAGTCTGAGGTCAACAGAAAGCCGCGCTACCTTTTCTTTTTATTTTATACATTTATCAGAATTATTTTAAAATGTTTCTTTTTTATACGATGCATTTTTCAGCCGTATACGTAACTTATCTAACAATTCATCGATCCAAAACAGGGACCATTTAGAAGTTAGTGGCAGTAGCTAAAGATATGATAAATCTGTCAATTAACAAATATTTATGTTGGTGAAATAATGCATTTTCTCTTTGTATCAAGTTTTTTTTTATACAACGGTTTGCTGGTTATGTTGACCTCACGTTTCAGACAGCGAAACGAAATTGGTTGACTCTTCACACATAATGTATCCACATCCCAGTAGTTCTCGATGTATCTTATATTATGTTTTTGTTTAGATTCTCTGATATACACGATTTTTTTCGTTCACATACCTGTATACAACACCATTCTTACCTGAGGCTGTATTGTCATCTAGGTCAATATACTATGTGATAAGATTGGTTAGTATCAGTTTAACTGGACGTAACTGTTTCTGTAGTCTACCGTGTTTCTCCGATAATAAGACCTACCCATAAAATAAGACCTAGTGTGATTTTTGGGGATAGTTTTAATATAAGCCCTACCCTTAAAATAAGCCCTAGTTAAGAGTGGCAGGAAGAGGAAAGAAATAAAAAAAATAATTTATTAATTAGTTTAATAGTTAGTTAATTAGTTTGGTTAAGTATTGATCAAATTGAGTTTCTGAATGTTTTCGTAATTTCTATTTATTTAGGGGTCTTATAATTTTTACTTTGTAACTTCATTTTTTTAATATATCAAAATAAGACATCCCCCGAAAATAAGCCCTAGTGTCATATTTTGGAGTGAAAATTAATATAAGGCCTGTCTTATTTTCGGAGAAACACGGTAGGTAGCGAAGTTTAAAAGATTTTATTGTCGTTCTTTTAATGTTAAGATTTTACTTTGTTACAGCAATGAAGAGAGATATATTTTTTTATAAAACTCACTATTTTATCTGAAACAAATAAGTATGAGACGTGGGTGGTGAAAGTTATAGATCTTACTGATAAACAGACTCATCAACATTCTTGTTCGTTTGACATTATGTTAGTAATATGGCTAACGTCTGATGTTGTGTAATGTCGCTTGAAAATCAACTCCAATATTATAATCCCGTCTGCCATTGTAATTGGTTGTCTGAAATGACAACAGTCCTTATTCGACCTATTTAAATCCAGCTTTCCACTTTTGATAACAGATTTTAATGTGTAGGCTAGATCAGTAGGTTGTAAAGTAGGTTAATACTAGCTTTGCAATGGTTTAAAATTTGCCAGTACAAATGCCTTAAGTCTTTGTTTCTTTTGAAATTCATGCAAAGCTACATGAGGGCTATCCGTCCCTAATTTAGTAGTGTAAGATAACAGGGAAAGCAGCTAGTCTTCACCACCTACCGCCAACTCTTGGGCAACTCTTTTACCCAAGAATAGTGGGATTGACCGCACATCATAATGTTCCCACGGCTCAAAGGGCGAGCATATTTAGTGTGACGGGGATTCGAATCCGCAACCCTCAGGTTACGAGTCGCGTAACCACCTGGCCAAGCCTGCCTAAGGGTTTGGGATTACAATTCTAATTGACTAAACTGAACCACTGTTTTGCATGTACTGTGTTGAGACAAATTCATGCTACAGCGATCGAATTATAATCTTTATAGATCAAATTATACCAAGTTTGTGGAAGATTTGTGCTTCAATAGAGAAGGAACATTAATATCCATGAAGAAGTTAATGAAGGACATTTCGTACTTATTGTGTTCTATTCTTATCATTAACAATATGGATAAATTACACCGCGCTCAAAGAAAACTGAACACTAAGAAAGTATAGTCTAGATAGTGTTAACTTGGGGAGTACATTTCCATAAATAGGGGGTTCAGAATAAAACCTTCGAGCTTTTCCAGATTATTTAGAAACATGTTATTTACAAAATTACTGCCGTATTAATACTGGATCGAACACTTTTCTTGAAGAAAATAACTACAAATGTGTATATTTTACGTAAAGGACGTTGCGCTCTCAGACAGGTGTATATAAAGGCTGTTTTCTCTTTAGTATCATTGTCCACTAAGTAGGACACGTTTCGGACTTAATATAACTAATTGTAAATAAATTGTTATACTGTTTTCCTACACATTAAACATACTTTTTATGTATGACAGGAGGACTGAGAAGTATTTTTGCAAATAAGGGAATCTGAGGTAAACGTTTTACATCGTCACTAATTACTGTAAGAAAATAAGAAATGATTAGATAAAGAAAGGCACGACCTTAAAACAAGTTTTCTTTCTGTTCAATTACGAGTCTCGTCTCAGTCCGCTCTCTAGATGGCTTTATGTTATCTCTACTTTCGAACCATTGACGGTATAGGTAAACATTTTTGCTTTGTGTGATTCGTGATGACGAGAAAACCCATTTGTAGAGAAAAGTATATATTTAAAAACAGCTGGTATGGGAAGAGAAAGCACTACGTAGAGGAGAGAACAACATTTCGACCTTCTTCTGTCGTCGTCAGGTTCACTTTTGCTTTGTACTTTATTACCATCATTTTGAACCATGGTAGTGGTATGAATCAGCAGACATATCACCGTGCCACTGGAGATGGGAAAATGGCGATATTTATTGTTATTCAACATATGTGATTATCTAAATCAATGGAGGTCTTCACTCTACTGTTAGAGTTATGTATTTATACAAATCAATGGAGGCCTTCACTCTACTGTTAGAGTTATGTATTTATACGAATCAATGGAGGTCTTAACTCTATTGCTAGAGTTATGTATTTATACGAATCAATGGAGGTCTTCATTCTATTGCTAGAGTTATGTATTTATACGAATCAATGGAGGTCTTCATTCTATTGCTAGAGTTATGTATTTATACGAATCAATGGAGGTCTTAACTCTATTGCTAGAGTTATGTATTTATACGAATCAATGGAGGTCTTCATTCTATTGCTAGAGTTATGTATTTATACGAATCAATGGAGGTCTTCACTCTACTGTTAGAGTAATGTAAATATCAGAATCAACGGAGGTCTTCACTTACTGTTAGAGTTATGCATTTATCTCAATCAATGGAGGTCTTCACTTACTGTTAGAGTTATGCATTTATCTCAATCAATGGAGGTCTTCACTCTACTGTTAGAGTTATGTTGATAAATATAGGTTTTTCTTTTTTTATTAAGAAAATGAAAAATATTTTAGGGCGTTTTAAAGTTTGGGTTCACAAAGATAAATGTTTAACATTTCAACGGTATAAATTATCTTCTAAACACGTATGGATCTTACGTTGTCTAAACAGTAACCCGTTGACCAACGTTGAGCTGGAAAACTTATTACTCTCTGATTGGTATTAGGTTACACGATTTAAGTACAGCGCCTCTGTTTCATTATTTAGCCTTGCGCTAACAAAGAAACGTTAACGAAAAATATATTACATTATAAGGAAGAGAGGAAATAATACCTGAATAGTCTGTAATCGTAGCCGAAGGTAGAGAATCAGAAAATATTCCATTAAATAATTGCAGTTCATTTCTACGGTGAGCAAAGTAAACCGACTTAACCTCTGCTTAATAAATTACGGCACTCAAAATATAGATGTTTATATAAAAACATGCATTTATATTAACACAAAATGTTGATACGTTACACTTTTAAATTTGTTTTAATCAATAAAGATGTTTTATTTAATGAATATATTATATTAAAACTACAAAGTTTTAACGTTATATCCACTGTTAACTTGTTAATATCCTTAAATACGCCGTATAATTTTTAATTTTAAGTGTCTTAGATGTTATATTACCTATTGTCGCAAACAACCAAATAAATTTTTTCTCGCTACAGTTAATTTAATGTAAAAATCATAATTATAGGAAAGAAACTCCTTACTTTTAGTGACTTCACCTGCACTATAACGAAGTCTCTGTCAAACTCCTTACTTTTAGTGACTTCACCTGCACTATAACGAAGTCTCTGTTTTAGTTACATTTTATTATTATGATTGTCTTCTGTGTTTCACTGTTTTGTAGGAACACGATTATTTCTCCCTCCTACGAAGAAAGTATGTTTCATAATGTTTGCTTGTTTCGTGTTCTGGTTTTAGTTACCAAAATGATGCTGGCTAAAAGTGAGCGTAAATGGGTTGAATCATTTTTACTTCTATGTGTTCCATAAACTTAAGAACAAAGTGAACAAACGTAAAGTAGGAGGTAGAAAAGCCTACATTTGATATATTCCGTATGGACGAGGTATTTTGTCCAATAGATCTATTTATCTAGTATATAACAGTCAAAGTGGTGTGTTAATGATTTATATCAAAACATTGGATGTTATTATATGTACTAGAGTAAGTTGGTAAACTTTAATTTTCATTAATTTTAGATGAGTAGTTTGTAAACCACACTTAGGTTAAAGATTAATAAATTATTATCGTTTTTGTATTTTAACAGCAATTATATGTGTAGCAGTAGTAGCAGGATGTAGCACGTGCAGATCCTTCGTGATTTGTCAGTGTAATTATTTTAGTTTTAGTAGACTCGACTTAGGGGTTTCTAACTATGTTCCTAATACTTTATATCGGTCTTTCTACTACAAATCTGGTAGAATAGACCGCCACTCCTTCTTTAAAGCAGCTCCAAATGTAGTTAGATATTGAGAGTGGTATGAATATCCACTAAAGTTGCATCCAATAACCTGGATACTTATACCACCAAAGTTGCACTCAATAACTTGGATACTTATACCACTAAAGCTGCACCCAATAACTTGGATACTTATACCACTAAAGTTGCATCCAATAACCTGGATACTTATACCACTAAAGCTGCACCCAATAACTTGGATACTTATACCACTAAAGTTGCATCCAATAACCAATCAGGAGCTTCTTTCCTTGTTACATCTTCACTTAATCTGGTTCACTATTGCAGCTACAAATTTCAGTCCCATTCCGCAGTAAACCTATTTATTAAAATTTAAATATTGAATCAGATTATAAACTTAATAGTAAGCTAATCTCGGAAGGAATTAGGGCTAAGAGTTCACTAGTGAACTAATTTCACTATAGAATTAGGACTATAAAGTTCTGTGATAAACAAGTTGAAAAACGAAAGTTTACAAATAAGTCAGTATTAAAATAGATATATTGAAGAACTAGGAACATACTGGAAAACTAATTTTAATGTAGCATAAGACTGAAAACACACCAAGTTATTTTAAATGTAGAATAGAACTAAACAATCATTTGTTGATGACAAGAAAACCCACTTGTAGAGAAATATATATATGTAAAAACGGCTAAACAAAAACTCAACGTACTAAGAAACCAAATAAACACAGCCATAAAACTATGCTCACCAGATAAAATTAACGATGAATTAGACAAAATAAAACAATACTTCATCAACATCAATAAGTTTCCTCCACAAACCGTAGAAAACATTATACGCACACACCTGGACAAAAAGCAAAATCAACCAACAAAAGTAAATATATCTCACGAATCAAAAAATCACGAAACCATATACTGCTGCATACCATATATTCCTGACATCAGCAGACAAATAACCAACATTTGGCAAAAACTAGTAAAAAAATATGATATTCCAGTTAATACCAAATTTATTCAAAAACCAGGCACAAAACTGAGGTCTAGACTATGTAAAAACTACACTGACAAACACCACACCAACATTATTTATAAAATACAATGTGATAACTGTCACGACTTTTGTATTAGAGAAACAAGTAGAAAAATGGAAACCAGATTCAAAGAACATAAAAAGTCACCTTCACACGTTTTCGAATACTGCAAATCAAATAACCACAATATTACAATAGAAAACACCCAAATACTAAATAAAGAAACAAATGTAAACAAACGCAAAATTAAAGAAGCCTTACTTATACAACAACTCAACCCCAAAATAAACTAATACAAAGGAACACCTTTATACCTATATTAATAAATATAATCAAACATCTAAACACGCCCTCTACATTTCTACACTCAGTGATGTCGAGAAAACCCTCTTGCAGAGAAAAATATATATGTAGAAACGAGCCATTTTTACATATATATTTCTACACTTAGTTACACAACCCCCTTCAAACATGTGGTCAGTTATCGGTCAGTTACCTCTTTCTTTCTTTGTGAACCTGACGATGACCGAAGAAGGATGTAACGTTGTTCGCTCCTCTACATACAAATATTTTCTCAAACCAAACTAGCCGTTTTTACATATATATATTTCTAAACGATCATTTGTAAGTTTATTTCAAAGCGTAATAACGCAGTAAGTCAGCTAGCTAGTTGTTAGAACGTTTTTGCGTGGTACGTCATCAGAGGGGGATAAGTGTGTAGACATTTGGCAGTATGAAATGGGTGCTGATGATGACGTCATAGTTCCATGAGAGTTTGTTGCTAGGGGAAACGTTGTAGTCTCATGAAGAACCAGAAGAGGCGTGTCTTTGCTATCATCACAGGCGAATCAGTGATGTCGAAAAAACCCACTTATAGAGAAAAATATTTATGTAAAAACGGTTCGTTTGGGTTGAGAAAATTTTTACGTAGAGGAGCGAACGTTTCGACCTTCTTCGGTGAACCTGACGATGAACGAAGAAGGTCGAAACGTTGTTCGCTCCTCTACCTAAATTTTTTTTTCAACCCAAACGAGCCGTTTTCACATAAATAAAAATGACAGGCGAATGTTTTCATGCCACCTTGACGATGGAAGTCGCCTGTTATTGTAGAATGTGTTCCTAGGCGTGATATCATAGTTCGGGTATTATACAGCAGATGGCGAATTGGTATGTTGAGAGTGCTGATGTATATTAATTAACATGACAATAAATTTATAGTAACAAATAAAGTTTGAAATTAATAATTTAATCTAACTTGTGTTCACAGTTTCTCTTTAAAAGCAAAACATTAAATACATTTTACAATGGTAGACTGTGTTTCTATAGGTGGATTATTGCTAACAGTTTTCATTTTGTCTCGTCTTATGTTTACACTTTTCGTTTATACATTTAACTGTATTACGTGTATTTCTACGTGTGTTACTAAGGTTCATAGATGTATAATGCTACTATGGTTCCATACATAAATGGTCTTACTAAGGCTATTGTGCGTGTGTTTAATAACAAAGGTAGAGAGAGTTGATACTCTTCATAGGATTGCACACAGATTTCAAATTGTTTCAACTTACGTTTATGGTTCCCATTTATATATTTAGGTTTATTAAATGCGTTTTACAAAAGAATGGTGTTACTAAGTTTATTGTGTTGCAAAGACAGATGGTCTTGTCTGGTATATGTTTTACAAAGACGGATAGTCCCATAGGATTGAATACAAATTTCAACTTGTCTCATCTTATGTTTATAATTACCACTAATATATCTAATTGTTTTAGATGTGTTTTACAAAGGCGGATGGTGTTTCTACAAACAGACAGTGTTATTATATTTCCCCACACACAGATTTCAACTATTATAATACTGTTATAAATGTCAGTTTCTGTCGAAATGTTTCTCATAGAATTTTACCTTAGGTGCCACATAGAATTTTACCTTAGGTGCCATTTCTAGAAACGTTTCTTCCTTATATTCTTCTTCTCGGGATTCGAACCATGCTATGGACCAGTAGGGTCACGTTCAGCGTTGACCTCTTCCTCCCTCTCAGGAATTGTTTATTTTTTTTTGTACTCTTCCCTAATCCTAGGTACTAACCATTGTTACACTACTTACACTATGTTACGTGTTGTCCATTGTCTAACTTTTCGTGCCATGTCAAATTCATGAGGTAAAATTAACTTCAGTATTTTAAGTGCTTCACAAACAGTTGTGGTTTATGAATGTGTATTTTATGGTGAGTATTTTCAAAATGTACAATCAAATCTCTCAATGGTTACTTACACTCGGACCTTGAAGCGATAAAAAATATACAATGAGGATTGGTTCTGAACATAGTGAAGACGAGAAATATTCATCTTCTGAAGAAAAACGATTTGATGCTTTGGTGAAATAATAAAATAAAATATTATAGTGTACTAAAAATAAAGTTTTGAAAGACACAAATAAAATTTCTGGTTTGTCTCTTAGCTTTGTGGAAACGACAGCATTACTTGTTTTAGTCCTAAGTGAACACATCACTACCTGTTAACTACAGGTATAAAGGTCAGGGTCACACTACCTGGTAACTATAGGTATTAAGGTAATGTTTCAGGGTCACACTACATAGTAAGTTTAGATAAAGAGGTCATTTTCCGGGGTCATACTATCTGATAACTATAGGTATAAAGGTAATGTTTCACGGTTACACTACATAGTAAGTATAGATAAAGAGGTCATTTTCCGGGGTCACACTACCTGGTAACTATAGGTATAAAGGTAATGTTTTAAGGTCACATTACATAGTAAGTATAGATAAAGAGGTCATTTTCCGGGGTCACACTACCTGATAACTATAGGTATAAAGGTAATGTTTTCAGGGTCACACTACCTGATAACTATAGGTATAAAGGTAATGTTTTCAGGGTCACACTACATAGTAAGTATAGATAAAGAGATCATTTTCCGGGGTCACACTACCTGATAACTATAGGTATAAAGGTAATGTTTCAGGGTTACACTACATAGTAAGTATAGATAAAGAGGTCATTTTCCGGGGTCACACTACCTGATAACTATAGGTATAAAGGTAATGTTTTCAGGGTCACACTACATAGTAAGTATAGATAAAGAGGTCATTTTCCGGGGTCACACTACCTGATAACTATAGGTATAAAGGTAATGTTTTCAGGGTCACACTACATAGTAAGTATAGATAAAGAGGTCATTTTCCGGGGTCACACTACCTGATAACTATAGGTATAAAGGTAATGTTTTCAGGGTCACACTACATAGTAAGTATAGATAAAGAGGTCATTTTCCGGGGTCACACTACCTAATAACTATAGGTATAAAGGTAATGTTTCAGGGTTACACTACATAGTAAGTATAGATAAAGAGGTCATGGTCCTGGGTCACAACACCTGGTAACTATAGGCAAAAAGGTAGTGGTAGTCCAGGATCATGTTACTTAGTAGCTGTAAGTGTAAAACTCATATTCGAGGAGTGTATAACAAGGCCTTTCAAAGTGTGTTGCCTTCCAGTGTGTGAGAAGTCCTTTTAAAGTGCGTGTTGCCTTCCAGTGTGGTACATATTCATACTGGTGTTTGTATATTAATATTGGTGCACATTAATACTGGTGTTATATTCATACTGGTGTTGTTATACTAATACTGGTGTTGTTATATTAACACTGGTGATGTTATATTAACACTGGTGATGTTATATTAACACTGGTGTTGTTATATTAGTACTGGTGACGTTTTATTAATACTGGTGTTGTTATATTAGTACTGGTGACGTTATATTAGTACTGGTGACGTTATATTAATACTGGTGTTGTTATATTAGTACTGGTGATGTTATATTAACACTGGTGATGTTATATTAACACTGGTGATGTTATATTAGTACTGGTGATGTTATATTAGTACTGGTGTTGTTATATTAGTACTGGTGACGTTATATTAGTACTGGTGACGTTATATTAATACTGGTGTTGTTATATTAGTACTGGTGACGTTATATTAGTACTGGTGACGTTTTATTAGTACTGGTGACGTTACATTAATACTGGTGTTGTTATATTAACACTGGTGATGTTATATTAACACTGGTGTTGTTATATTAATACTGGTGTTGTTATATTAACACTGGTGATGTTATATTAACACTGGTGTTGTTATATTAATACTGGTGACGTTATATTAGTACTGGTGACGTTATATTAGTACTGGTGACGTTATATTAGTACTGGTGATGTTATATTAGTACTGGTGACGTTATATTAATACTGGTGTTGTTATATTAGTACTGGTGACGTTATATTAGTACTGGTGACGTTATATTAGTACTGGTGACGTTATATTAATACTGGTGACGTTATATTAATACTGGTGTTGTTATATTAGTACTGGTGATGTTATATTAGTACTGGTGTTGTTATATTAGTACTGGTGACGTTATATTAGTACTGGTGACGTTATATTAATACTGGTGTTGTTATATTAGTACTGGTGACGTTATATTAGTACTGGTGACGTTTTATTAGTACTGGTGACGTTACATTAATACTGGTGTTGTTATATTAACACTGGTGATGTTATATTAACACTGGTGTTGTTATATTAATACTGGTGTTGTTATATTAACACTGGTGATGTTATATTAACACTGGTGTTGTTATATTAATACTGGTGACGTTATATTAGTACTGGTGACGTTATATTAGTACTGGTGATGTTATATTAGTACTGGTGACGTTATATTAATACTGGTGTTGTTATATTAGTACTGGTGACGTTATATTAGTACTGGTGACGTTATATTAATACTGGTGACGTTATATTAGTACTGGTGACGTTATATTAATACTTGTGTTGTTATATTAGTACTGGTGACGTTATATTAGTACTGGTGACGTTATATTAATACTGGTGACGTTATATTAGTACTGGTGACGTTATATTAATACTGGTGTTGTTATATTAGTACTGGTGATGTTATATTAGTACTGGTGTTGTTATATTAGTACTGGTGACGTTATATTAGTACTGGTGACGTTATATTAATACTGGTGTTGTTATATTAGTACTGGTGACGTTATATTGGTACTGGTGACGCCTTTATTAGTACTGGTGACGTTACATTAATACTGGTGTTGTTATATTAACACTGGTGATGTTATATTAACACTGGTGTTGTTATATTAATACTGGTGTTGTTATATTAACACTGGTGATGTTATATTAACACTGGTGTTGTTATATTAATACTGGTGACGTTATATTAGTACTGGTGACGTTATATTAGTACTGGTGATGTTATATTAGTACTGGTGACGTTATATTAATACTGGTGTTGTTATATTAGTACTGGTGACGTTATATTAGTACTGGTGACGTTATATTAATACTGGTGACGTTATATTAGTACTGGTGACGTTATATTAATACTGGTGTTGTTATATTAGTACTGGTGATGTTATATTAGTACTGGTGTTGTTATATTAGTACTGGTGACGTTATATTAGTACTGGTGACGTTATATTAGTACTGGTGACGTTACATTAATACTGGTGTTGTTATATTAACACTGGTGATGTTATATTAACACTGGTGTTGTTATATTAATACTGGTGTTGTTATATTAACACTGCTGATGTTATATTAACACTGGTGTTGTTATATTAATACAGGTGTTGTTATATTAATACTGGTGTTGTTTTATTCATAATGGTGTTGTGTTATATTGTCATGTTTCTGTTCTGTCTAACTCTTTAACTTGTGTTTTCTGTCTTTATCCTCCCCCCCCCAGCTCCACTCAAAGAAAAACAAATCATTGAGGGGATAAATTAGCAATTACAGTTTTAGATGAAGTTATTAAAAGTAATTTAATACAATTTTAATTGTATACAGGTACCTATTGCTATAGTTTTTCTAGGGACAAGATTATGTATATTGTAAATTTGAGCTCTAACATATTAAATGTAACATATACTGACAAGGACACAATGTAATCTGAACCGATTAATTGTTAAGTACTTAATAGTAGGCATTGTGGAGAAACAAAATTGCGTTCATAAAAATAATCCGTTTCAAACTATCTTTAAAATATCTGACAGACAAGAGTGACTATTTCTCAGTATTCTTTAAATAAAACAAAAGGTCTTGTTCTTATAAAGCTGCCTAAATCTCTGTATACGTGTTCATGGAGTGAATCAAAATTAACTGTGTTTCAACCAGTTTTAATCTAAGTAAGTAAGTGACTTTTCTAGACAAGTGTAAAAAAAATGACTAATCTTATCGTTCTAATTGTTTCAAATAACTCTTTTGTTAGGGGTCACAGTAATACCCGTCTTGTACCAAAAAGGATACTAGTGTATATATATATATATATAAGGACTATATGCTACTTTGAGCATATAATTAGATTTGAGGGTAGGTTGGTAGAAATCCTGATGAGCAATAAAATCAGATCGGCTGTACGTGTTTCTGACGTCAGGTGTGGGATCGCTATATATATAAATATATACACACACACACATAACCTGTGCCAGTCATAGTCAGGTGGTTAAGGCACTCGACTC